>NW_025920323.1:0-50242 GCF_902686445.1 Sciurus carolinensis | reverse complement strand
ACTCACAGAATTCCAATTTACAGTTCTGATTGGCATTTACATGAACACTGTTGTACTTTCACCCTTTCCATAAAAATCATGCAAAATCAAAGCTTCATAACTGAATTCATCTTTGCAGGACTTTCACAGGATCCTACTGTTCAGAAGATAGTATTTGTTGTGCTTTTGTTGGTCTACATTGCAACTATGTGGGCAAAATGCTGATTGTGGTGACCATCCTCTGCAGCCCAGTACTGCTGGGATCCCCCATGTACTTCTTCCTGGCATTCCTGTCCTTACAAGATGCAGGTTTCTCCTCGGCCATCACACCAGAAATGATTGCGGACTCCCTGTACAAGCAGAAAACCATCTCTTATAAAGGATGCACGATTCAATTTTTTGCTGGACACTCCTTTGGTGGGGCAGAGATGATTATCCTCACAGTCATGACCTATGATCACTATGTGGCCATTTGTAAGCCCTTGCACTACACTTCCATCATGAACTGGAGACTCTGTGGCATTCTGGTGGGGGTGTTCTGGACAGGGGATTTCTGCATTCCATCATACAAATTTTCTTTACTTTCCAACTGCCCTTTTGTGGACCTAATGTCATTGATCATTTTATGTTTGAGTTGTACCCATTACTGAAGCTTGCATGCACTGACACTTACATCTTTGGCCTTCTGGTGATTGCCAACAGTGGCTTAGTCTGCATGATCAACTTCTCCCTGTTGCTTGTGTCCTATGGTGTCATCTTGTTCTCCCTGAGAAAACACAGTGCTGAGGGACGGAAAAAAGCTCTGTCCACCTGTGGATCTCACATTACTGTTGTGGTTTTGTTATTTGTCCCATGCATATTTATATATTCACGACCTTCGTCTTCCTTTCCTTTTGACAAAGAAGTAGAAATGGCTTACACCATCCTAACTCCCTAAAGACTTAGGAAATGTTTCTAGCACTGTAACATTTTAGTGCAAAAATAAGCCTCTGACAACTTAAAAACCTGGAACAACTTACAGTGCTCCTTAGTTTAACTTCTTGACAAACTTGGGGAGCTAGTTCTGGATCACTGTTCCTCCGTCAAAGTGCAGTGTCCTACTTGGCCCAACTTTTTGCAAAAATATCTCTGTGACATGTTTTTCTTCATCTCCTCTTTCCCCTACTTGAGAATCCTTGTTGATGCTGTGCAGGTCACAGAACATTATCCAAAGATTAATATCAAGAGTAAAACAGTTATTATTGATCTATGAAAGAATTAATTAAATGTCCTTCTATGGAAAGAGATTACATATTTCTAAAAAGAAGACGTTAATATGTCAGGGATTTAAAATTAATGCTTTCAATTTGAGATGATCCCTTCTCTCTGAGTTTACTACTCATCATTGTTATGTAAATTAAAGAGAGTTCAATTTTGTACTTTCTGAAATTTACTTTGAAAAATGGAAGGGATTTAACCCATCAGAATGATTTCCAATCATATAAAACTTTGAAAAAAACCCTTATGGAAGAAAATATTAGAGAACAGGAAAAGAAACATAAGATATGATATAAAAGGATACAATTTTTTGATACTAGTATCAGTCATTATGATGTGAAACATCAAGACTTAGGAAAATCAGAGAAAAGAGCTTATACCTTTTCAATTCCAATTAGCGGTGGGTCCATTGAAGTCTGTTAGAATTAGAGTTATTTCTTGACTTTGAGAGAACCTGATTGGTCCAATTCTACCTATGGTGGTGGTCCCCTAGGTTCAGGTACCCACTTTATATCAATGGGTTCTAGGAGAGTAGGTGGGGGCAATTCCACAGAGGTCAGTAATGTGAGTCTCTTACTCTAGTACAAACCAAGGCAGATCTTGAGACACTGCACTACTAGCAATTCCAGGTCAAAGCTGCAGGTGGAGTGAGTATACTTTCCCCAAACCACAACAGAGGGAATAGAACCCAGAGAAATGAGAAGTAAAAGCGAATTTTTCTAAAGACGATTAATTAGTTTACTCATTGATTTTTATTTTCTTGACTTAGTGTACCTAAGTGCAAATAATTCATGTGATTATTAATAAAGAGATCATTCAAATTTAGAAACATATTTGATGGTCATTTCTATGTTTTGTTAGTCTCAGGTTGTCACGTTTTATGGGCAATACATTTATTTAGAGTACAATATCAAAGTTTCCCTTGGAAATCAACACTGATGACATGCTAGTTGAGTATTGTGGGGGAATTATGGTTTTTTTTTTCCCTGTCTTTAACCTTATATGTCACCCCCAAAACAGAAGAGTATATGATATTAGTTTTCTTTCTCATAGCAGACATGCAAAAGGTACATGTAATTTCATTGACCACCCCTGCAAAAGTCTATGAAATTTTAAGTTGTGAGTCTAAAGTGTCAGCTGGACTATGTGGATGTTAGCCTACCAAGATCGTAACAAGGATCAGACATGTGTTCCCTCTTCTTCACCTCTGCCTGTCCTCAAAGTAGGCAGAGCTACTTTAGGCCCTCTGCATTCCAAGGTCCTCATATTTCAGTTCATTTATCCCTAAAAACTAGCTCAAGAAGTGTGGATCTGCTAGATTGGCTCCATTGCTTTATTAATCTGTGAAGCAAAGATTTGAAATGAAGCTACAAAGGAAAACACTATTCTGCCAGATTGAAAACCAACACCAATTCATACACTTAAATTCTAAAAGGTTTTATTATTTTAATGCTGAACATTTCATTGCCAACTCTGTTGTTATGTACAAGGGGAGAATCCACTAACATTCAGTAGAGGAATAAACAAGTATGAAAGGCATCTACCCATCATTTGTCATTTCCACTGGTTTGATGAACAGAATAAGTAAAAATTCTCCCCCAAATGACTGTTACATTAACTTTAGTTTTCCATTTTCTTTTCTATGTAGATTGTCTTAGGCATGATAAGGCACATTCTGATGCTTTTAGCATTTAGGTATCTAACTCTTGTGTTAATATTAAGTTCACCAATTACAGTTTCTGAAGTTATTCAAAGGGTTTTCAGAGATACAGTTTGTTAATGTAAAAAGCATGAATTTAGAAAAATGTCTCTGGATATCTGAAAGAAGACAATATAGAACAAGATCCTAATTTCAAAAATTATTCAGAAATAACCCTTTGTGAAATCATAATTCAGATATTTTCTTGACTTTGTTTACCATCTTGCAATAGTTCTCTTCCCAAACTACTCTGTGGCTACATGGATCATTGCTCAGTCTTGTACTAGAGATATTACTCTTTCTCATTCCCAGATTATCTTTCTTGTATAGCTTTTAGTGAAAATGTCATTATTTTCCCTTTGACGCTGACTCCTCCCCTTATCCTCTAAACAATAACATATTTTCCTTACTATTATTTTTTTAAATATAAACTGACATTCTCTTTGAGCCATTCTGAATATTGCCTCTATAATTATTAGTCAAGAAATTTTGTGAACAGATTAGTAGTTTCCTCAATTAATTATCTATGATTCCTTGGATTTATGTTGGCTCTACCTGGATTGTTGAAGTGCGTGGCTTTGTGTGTCATGTTGGGTGGTGTGTTATCGAGTGTCATTTCATGGAGTTTTAAATCTCAGGTACTCACTCTGGATCTCTGATTTCTCCCTACAAATCTCTATCACCCAGTTTGACCCTAGCTAGGCAGGGCAGTTATATTAAAAAGTCTTATAAAGGAAATCTGTTGAAACAAAAATGGGGGAATGACACATTAAAAGATTATATGATTCAATTCATATCCCCAAACATTTTAAAACTTTATCAAGTATGTCAGTTGCTTGGAGCAATCTGTGAAGGCTTTTCTGAGGAGATGATATGTAAACTGGTGTTGTATCCACAGTACAAATGGACAGTGGGATGGGGGATGGCAGAGGCAAGGTTGATGGTGAAATATGAAGCAATTAGGGAATTTATTCAGGAGAGAAAACAGTTGTTAGACTGCAACTTGGATGACCTCAAGCCCAAGAAGGACAACTGGAAAGGTGGATGGTGGTGCAGGGAGCTCTAAAAGTCATGGTAAACATCTCAACCAGTGAATCTAAAACTTTAGTACTTACTTCATTATGTTTATGAATAATATTTTAACTGCCCTCTTTTGCAGAGACATGTTTGGGTAGCCCTAGAATGGTGGCTGGCGTTTAGCCAAGAGGTGGGGCATAGTTAATCTTAACACGGCGTGATCTACTTTTACCTGATTAGTTAATGTCTCCTCTGCGCTAGTGGTCAACAGATGATCCTCATTCTTTCTTGATTGGTACTGTGGAGTATGCTCCAACCATGCTACTTAATCCTAAGCTGATTGGCTGCCTTAGGAATATAAGACACGCACCTATAGGAAGCACCTCTGATAAGCATCACCTCTGAGAGATCACAGAATGAAGATCGCAGAATACTAGATCACAGATCGCAGATCACAGGATGGAAGACTAAAGTCACATCTCTAGGTCGCAGGTTGCAAGTCACAGGATGCACCACTAAGAAGCACCTCTGATAGAAAACACCTCTGATAGCATGCACCTCTAGCATGCATCTTTAGGACGCAGGATGCAGGATGCACCTCTAAGAAGAAGCAGTAGACCTTTGATAAGCGTAGCCTCTCTGAAAGAGCAGCACCTCCAAAATTAAGCAAAGTTTCTCTTCCTCTAAGCAAAGTCTCTCTTCCTCTAAGCAAAGTCTTTCTTCCTCTAAGCAAAGTCTTTCTTCCTCTCAAAGCCTCTCTTCTCTAAAACTAAAAGTAAGCAAAGCCTCTCTTCCTCTATAAACTATAAACAAGTAAACAAACAAGGAAGTAGTACAGATAAAGATAATAGAAGTAGTTCAGTTCCAGTCCACCTCCGATAAATTACCACGGGATTGTTGCTGCAGGTGGCAACAGCGGGATTGTTGTTGCGGGCAGCAACACTCTTTTACTTCACAAGTGATAGGAAATGAAAAGCTAGGAGTTATTGGAAAATGTAAGGATAATTGGTATTATCTGAATTTTCTCCTCTAGAGAATTAAAATAAACATCTCAATAAAAGCCTGTTAAGATCTACTGAAAGGATCGTAGGATTTACCATATCATACTGTGACTTATGACATGTCATTGTGAATATCTGGTCTGTAAGCTCCAATGACTTTCTCACCAAAAGTGAGAGAGATTTTTGTCTGCCATTAAACTGTGTGCAACATTTTATATAGAATTTATAATAATAAATATTGTGCAAAGCTTGTTTTTGATGTTTGTTAACATAAAAAAGATCTTCTTAAAGCTGGGGGAAGATGTTAAGTTCTTTTTTTTTTTTTATACCCACAGATAACACTTGAGAGTAAGCTCTTCTGAGCCTTCAATGAGAAAGAAATTGGCAAGTCCAAAGCCATTGATCGAGGGTATTTGGGAATCCCTGCATGTCAGTCTTTATTTTATGAAGGGCACAATGAGTCTGCTTGTATATTTTGCACTGAGTTTCTAAATGCAGGGAACAGAAAGATGGATGTCTTCAGTGGGTGTCTGACATTTGAAAAGGGATAGGATCTTTATTGTGAATGATTTCTAAATTCAATTGTAAGTAACAGGTAAAAAAATAAAATAAAATTCAATTAAATAACTTTGAATGTCTTTTGTTCTTTGGTGAAGACTTAATCATGAAAAGATGCCATCATGATTTTATTTTATACTTGCTTAACCAAAAGGCATCCAAATCTCACAACTTTGTTTTTGTGGCTTCCTGCTAACAGGATGACTTATTCCAAGTTTTGTTATTATTTTCATTGTATGACTATGACATTGGAATCTGGATAACTAGAAATTTCACATTGAACTTTTTGCCCAGAAAAGTGTTTTCCTTATTTCTATTATAGTTTGGTTTCATTTTTCTCATTGTAAATTCCCTCATTCCTAGGGTTTTCATATATGTAGATAGCAGCCTTTTCCACCCAAAAACCTATTTTATTTTTATTTTATATTCATACCAATCTTCAAGATGTCATGCACTTTAAATTCATTTAATTCTTTTATAATTATTTAAGTTTTCTGGATCTATCATTTGTACCTTCTAATTTCATAAAAAGACTAGGATGATCTATGGTACCAATATAACTTATTTCAATCAGAAAAGGAACTTTTTTGTTTTAAAGTAGTTGTACAGGCATCTGTTTTATAGGTAAGTGAACAATTGCAATTAACGTTTTTAAACAATAAAATTTACCTCTTGGGAAGTCAGTACAAATGATCATAATGAATATAATTACCCCAATAACACATGGTGTATAACCACATATTCTATATGCTCTGCATACATTGAATTTTCTAGCCTTCCTAGCATCCCTTAAGTCTAGTTTTTAGAATGATTTATGTTCTACAAGTGAAGATCAAAGGATTGGTAAAATGACAGATCCCTGGTGGACAGTGGGAGGTGGTTTGACATCAAACTCCATACGGATCACTGAGAAAACACACTTCTTAATCTGGTTTCATCTGTGTGTCTCAGAATCTAGAGAAGAACTTGATTATCTAAACTGAAGTCTGCATGGTTTTAATATTTCTGACCACTCTCTCTTCCTGTAGATTGCAGTGTGTGGCTGCAAGGCTGTGGGCAATGGTCACATTATGAAATGCAGTATATTAAGTTCATAGACTGTGAAATTAATGGTTCTTTTAGATCTCAACATTTCTCATGAATCACCTAAATTTTGCACTTCTGTGGTGACTGAATAGTCATAAAATTAAATAGGATGTTATATTTAGATGCTTCAAAAATAGAAAATTGTTGATGAGGATCTTCGTGAAAGGGGTTAAATAGTCATATCCGAGTTTTCCTCAAAATATCATTTTAAAGACTATGTTCCTTTACATTAATTACATCTGCCATACCATCTTCCAAATAAATGAAATTAGAAAAGTTCCTTCACTTTCCTCTGTAATTTTTTTTGTTTTTAAAATAAGTGTTTTATAAGCTCAGTTTCTGAGAGAAAAATAACATTTCAAATAATGTATAGCTCTTCACATATTTTACATGAAATATTTTTCTTTCATAAATACTCCTTGGGGTAGTACATGTTTTCCATATGGACTAGTAGATGGATAGTTTATCACAGAACTCTGTTTTTTATATTTATTAGATGCACAAGCATTTAGCCTGAATCCTACAGAAGACAGTACATTCTGTACTCAAATACCCAGTGCTCTATTCTTGAGTATGTTGGGAGATGAAAGCATCTTTAGCTAGAAACCCAAGAGCAATAGACAGGAAAACAGAAATCAAAAACTCCAATTGCTTGGGACAAAAGTTTTGCAGATACATGAGCAAGTAAAAAACACACACAAAATTGTGTCTTGACAGATGACACTGATGAAAAATTTCTCCTTGGGGAGAAACAAAAAGTATTTCTACAAGTTCCTGACCTATGAGGGAAGACTCTTTAAAGTCCAGATGGAAATCCAGGAGGAAAATTTTTCTTCTCTCTTTTACTTTATTTATGAGACTGCTCCTGAGGAGTGCTGGGGACTTTCTCTACCTTGACAGTCATAGGGTCTCTTCCTCTTTCTTAGGTGCAAAGCCTTGGATATAGACATCACATTTTGCAGCCCACTGAGCAAACAATTTTTCCACAGGAATTTTAAAATAACTGATGCATGGTGAGATTTATGGTTTGGATTTTCATGAATGATTTCAAGTTGTGATGCAGTGCTTGAAATTGTGTTTTTTGTGACAGGGCTTAGTTCAGGGCACAGAATGAAACTGTCAGCAACTGTGCACTTGGTATAACTGCATGATTTTCAGGAGCTCAGGTCATGTTGAAAAAGCATTATAAGAATAGAAATGTCAAGGGATGTGGAAGTCAATAAAATAATACATTTAGAGTGCACTGTACATAGGTGGCCCAGAATAAATGTCCAATATGCAGCAGCTCTTAGAGTGCATCTTTTTTTGGTAGGAGAGATTTGGTGAAATGATAACATCAAATCTAATGAAATGAGGCCCATTTTCAGTTTTTTTATCTTCAAAAGAAATCCAAACACTGGAAAAGAAAAAAAAAATCAAATGTCAATTTGTGTGTATGTGTGTGTGCAATGGGGGAAAATTGGGAAAATTTCTATTTCATTGAGTGCACTGCAAATCGATATGGAATGTTAATCCAAATATGTAGATTTTTATTCACACTTTCTAATTAACTTTTTCATCATCTATTTTTAATGGGCACATAGTTATTGTACATATTTATGGAAAGAGTTTGATTGGGTCAAGGTAATTGCCATTATCTGTCAGTTCAAATATGTATTATATATTTGACTGAGAAAATACAAAATGTTCTCTACCTGCTTTTCAGAAATAAACAATTCATTGGTTTCAACCCTGGTTATGCTAAAGTAGATGTTTTGCTGCCCATCTTAGGGCACCACTGCACCAACTAACCATCCTCTATCCTCCCACCCCACTTTTCCCAGGCTCCAGGAATCAAGGTTTACTCTCTACTTCTGTGAAATCTGTCCATTTATCTTCCACTTATAAGTGACAGCAGATCATTTGCTTGCTTATGTTTGCATCATTCTGATGTTTTACATTAAAAAGTGGTCTTTGCAGAGGCTTTAGAAAGAGTACTGACATGTGAACATCTTACACAGTAAGTATTGCAGGACCAATCACAGATTCATTGATAAAAAATGTAGCATTCACTCTTTCCCCCAACACAGTCCTGAAAAGCACAGGAAAAAAACAGTAAGGCTGAAAAAGGTGACTAAGTCACAGAATGGAGTCCTTAGATTTAATTATTCAATATTTCCTATGTGTATTTGATATCATAAGTAGCACTAGGTTCTTGCCTCAGAATTGTTCAGAAAAAGATAAGTGGCTAAGCTCTCAACTGCTTCAGAGCTTGCTGTTATGGTTTGTCTCTACCATAAAATAAGCTAAACCATTGAGACAACAGAAAAGAGAGTTCAGGAATCCATTTAGAAACACACCAGTGGAAACACAGAAATTTATTTTCTCAAATTCCAGAAGCATGGCATATCTATCTATCTATCTATCTATCTACCCACCCATCCATCCATCTACATGTATATATTTGAAATATATGTCATACATATATAAGATTAGACATTTAGGTTAAGCAACAGAGCAACATTGAGGGGCAAAAAAAGGACCTGAAGTCTGAGGAAATTTATCCTTTATCATTGATTAATATCATGGATCAAAATATGGTTAAGAAAACTAAGTAAATAGCACAAAAATCAGTGGAGTAGAAGAATGGGAATGGGTGACAGAGGAGGGGAGGGAAAGAGAGGTACTGGGAACTGATAAAGCAAAGTATATTCCATGCTTTTATATTTCTGTCAAATGAATCCTATCATTATGTGTAACTAAAAGAAATGATGGAATATGTTTGATTTAAAGGAACTATAGGGAGAGTAATCACAAATAGGACTATTCTTTCAATTTTCAGTAACAATATTTAGAAATAATCTAGGACAAATACAGGCACATTAGACTCCTACCTATAGGAGAATATGGATTTAAACTAAAATTAGTAAATGCATATAGGGTGGGGAAGGCTGGGCCTATTGTAGGGCCATTAATGGAGAGTTTACAGTAGGTTACAATTTTAATTTAATATTCCCTGTTTTGGGAGTGTGTTGTTCCCACCTTTGCAAATAAAAGGTCCTCCAACCTCACATCCTCTTCCTGAACCATTTTGATGATGGAGAGTCTTGTGTGGTGTTTGATACTTATGTTCAATTATATATATTTTCATAATTATAACCAGATGGTTACAGCAAATTAAGAATCTCTCACTATAATATTTTACCTTTCAGATTTTAAGACTCTATTTAAAATGTGAATAGCAATGGGGGGAATTATTATAATGATTTTGTTTTTTCCTTAACCTGTTGCTGTCTTTTACCTTCTATATCACTTTTCATTAATTATATTATTAAATGGACATCTTTCAATTTGATCTGAAATTCTCTTTCATATGATACTGCGGTATTTTCCATGATGAACTGTCCCCATGTCATTTACCTTCATGATATATTTTTAGTATTTAGAAAAGTAGATGACAGAATACAAACACATTTACATTCTGAAAGTATTTGCCAATTTGTTTTCAACACCATTACATTTAAAATATATTTTATTATAATTGATAATCTTGTGATTCATTCAGTCCTTTATTTCACTGTAGGTTTGTGCTGTTCAAATATGGTGACATCAGTATTTCTTATATTCCTTTTGACTTCCACTGTGAACACACATTTATAATTCCTGTGTGTTTTTTGTCATGGTCAGGCAACTAGAGATATGGGTCTTTGTTAAATGGCACATTTCTGTTAGACAATGAGGATGGAATTAATTGTAGGGTTTTGATAGCAGATATTGATCACTGCTTTTCTTTCTATTAATTTTTCATTTGGAGTAATTTTAGACCAACCAATCAAAAACTTGCATAAATATAGAAAATTCTTGTGGAATATTCAATTTTTGTTAATATTATTACACTGTTATGGGTGCATTTGTCAATGTGTGAATTAAACATAGATACATTTTTATAAATACCCACCAAATTTTATTCATATTTCACTAATTTTGCCACTATTGTTCTTTTGATATCCCAGTGTTCAATTCAAGAAAATAACTTTTATTTAAGATAATTACCATTGGATGATTTAAAATTCTAAACTATGTGATCATGAACCATAAGGCAGAGCACATTCTCCATGTCATATTTTTAACATTAATATTGAGAATTACTTTCATTTGGGAAAAAAGGGATTGTTTCATTTACATCCAACAACATTTTAATTGTGCAGTGGTATTGCTCTTAGACCACCCAGAAAACAGAAGTGGAAAGATAAGATGTCTATAATTATAGATTAATTTAGGACCCTGTCTTCACCCTCTCATTCCATTTGGTTTTCTTTCACAATGAAGTATGTGAAGGAGGAATGCATACAGATGGGTGTGAGTCCACAGTAACATAATTAGGGTCTTCTAGGGATAGTCAAAATGCAGTGTATTTAAAATAATATTTCTTCACTGCTAATGAGTATTTTTGTGTCTATAACTATCTGATTTCCACAAGAAATCTATTTATAGGCATTAATCCCATAACTAGAAGAAGTATAACAGAAATCTTACAGAAATTTAAGGATTTTTTTTATCTCTTCTTTTTTAAATTTTTTATTTTTTTATTATTATTGTATACAAATGGGATACATGTTGTTTCTCTATTTGTACATGGAGTGAAGGCATACCATTTGTGTAATCATATGTTTACATAGGGCAATGATGTTTGATTCATTATTTTTTTCCCTTCCCCCCCACCCCTCCCACCCCTCTTTTCCTTCTAAGGAGTGTGGTAAGAATGAAGGACAGAAATTTAAGGATTTTAAGTAACCCAATTCATGCCATAGAACAAACAGAAGGATCTGAGATTCAATCCATATCCACCAATATTCTCACTCATTTCCTTTCTTTGTCTTTCCTGCTTTGGTCCTAGCCTAAGATATACACTGCTTGATGATGTATTGCTATTCTTTATTCTGTAATCAGTGAGTTTCTTACTGATCCAATGACCTTTGAGAGTTTCTTTTATATTATTGTTTTCTTTTAAGTGGCTATGAAGTTCAAAGTACAGACATTGTTCAGGAAGGACCTGTAATCCCAATGGAAATGATTGCTTTAAAGTAAGTGAACAAAGGATTATTAATTCATACAAATATATATTAGTTATGTAAAAATTTAAATTGCTTCTGTTTACTCTAAATGGGAGTCATAAAAATCAACTTGCTTTTTTATTCTCACACAAACCCCTATTAATCTTGGTGAATACATATATATGTAGAAAATTTTATATGAACACACATATGCTATTTGACAGATGCATTTCAATTATACATACAAGGAAGGACACATCATTCTTTTAAACTGTGTCTGTCTGTGGACTGTGATATCAAGAGTTCAAGTAATTATATGTGTGAATCATGGAGGAGCTCTCTACAGGCAAGACAGCTGTCTTCTTTAGGTGAGCACATAATAACTATAATTGATAAGCAACATTTTCACACTTTCAAATTTGACTGTCATGATAACCCTGGAAGATGAGCAGGTAAGCTATAAAAGAACAACTCTACCTGATAAGAAATATCCCATCTATTTGAAATATTTATCTTGAGTTATACTTGATGAGAGTGGGTCATGTTGTAGTAAACATGGGCAAATGATTAAGTCTCTGGACTGTGGCTGATAGCTATCATGATCTCTTCCTTACCTATGTGGTTGTTGCTGGTTTGCATGTGTAGGGGATTGACCATACATTCTCATTCCTGATCACTTGTTAGATTTCATTCATCAAGGTGCCTCACTCAAATGTGAACAAAGAATCAGAGGCTTCAAGGTTTGTGAGTTAGAGGAATTCTAGAATGGTAAGACTGCAGTGAAGTCCTTGCTTGAAAAGACAAATCCCATCCTTCCCTATTGATCCAGGACAAAGAACTTGGGTGAGGAACAGAGGTGCTGTGGATGACATCCCATGTCAAGCATCTGTATTTGCTTGAACTTGGGGTCTTTAAGCTTGAGTTTCTCATTAGTAAAATTGAGATAATAACACTTAAAACAGACTGGATCCCAGACTGTGAGCCCTGAGCTGTGACTGGATATGAATACATCATTCAGGGGTCATGATAACACACAGCAGTAGGCATAATTATTTGCACAAACTTGCATACTTACTTTTAAATGATGAAGTATTGAAAATAAAATCTATACTTGTTTCATGCTTATTATAGAGCTGTATACTTTCCCAAGAATTTTTCTTTTTAATGAAAGAATGAATTCAGGTGAATGGTCAATTACTTCAAAGTTTTTAATGAAATATTGAAGGAATAAGTCATCATTTTTCAGTATCTCATGAAGTGAATGCTTTTCTATTTCTTTTATAGATAATACTGTCCCCAGTAATAATTGGCATGCTGTTCTCCACTGTTTTATGCCCATGGCAGGCATGGTCAGTAAATCAAAGTCATTCCATATTTTCAGAATGGTTCTCAGTCATTTACCCAGAAGTCACTGTTAATTCATCAATGTTGCTTGAAATATAAACTATTCTTCTTTAACATATGTGCATGCTTTCTTTTCCCCTTATTAAAGCTCTGGAATTTTGAAGCATTTGAGATAATTCATCCTCATCACAATTTTATCTGACCTCTAAAAACTACCCACAACAAATTTCTTGCTTTTGCTCTCAGTGATAATATCTCAATAAATAGTTCTCATCATAATAAGAAAATATTCATAAGCAGTGTACAATGTGAGCACACTCTTCTAATTTCAGAGGCTCAGGGAGCTGAGGCAGGTGGATCACAATTTCAAAGTTAACCTCAGCAACACAGCAAGAACCTAAGAAACTTAGTGAGACTCTGTCTCAAAATTAAAAAAAATAAACAAATGCTGAGAATGTGTCTCAGTGTTTAAGCACCTCAGGCTTCCATTTCTGGTAAGCAGAAAAATAAACAAAGAAAGAAAAAAAAATCTCATAAGTATGTATCAGCTTGTTGGTGTGACTATTATAAACAACTGTCATGTAAACTTTTTTTTGGTACTGCAGATTTACATGATCAGTTTTACTTCAACCATTTCATTAGAAATCATGAAAAACCAAAACTTCACAACTGAATTTGTCCTCCTGGGGCTTTCACAGAATCCTACTGTTCAGAAAATAGTATTTGGTGTGTTTTTGTGGGTCTACATTGCAACAATTGTGGGCAACATGCTGATTGTAGTGACCATTTTCTGCAGCCCTGCACTGCTGGTGTCCCCCATGTACTACTTCTTGGCAGTCCTGTCCTTCCTGGATGCCTGCTTCTCCTCTGCCATCACACCAACAAAGATAGTGGACTCCATTTGTGAAAGGAAAATGATCTCTTATGAAGGTTGCATGATTCAACTTTTTGCTGAACACCTTTTTGGTGGGGCAGAGATGATTATCCTCACAGTCATGGCCTATGACCACTATGTGGTCATTTGCAAGCCCTTGCACTACTCTTCCATTATGAACTGGAGACTCTGTGGCATTCTGGTAGGAGTGTCCTGGACAGGGCGTTTCTTGAATTCCATCATCCAGATTCTCTTTACCTTCCACTTGCCCTTCTGTGGGTCTAATGTCATTGATCATTTCATGTGTGACCTGTACCCATTACTGGGGCTGACCTGCACTGACACCCACATCCTAGGCCTTCTGGTGATCGCCAACAGTGGATTAATCTGCATCATCAACTTCTCCCTGTTGCTTGTGTCCTATGGTGTCATCTTGTTCTCCCTGAGGACACAGTGCTGAAGGGCAGAGGAAAGATCTGTCCACCTGTGGGTCTCACATTACTGTCGTGGTCTTGTTATTTGTCCCATGCATATTTATATATGCAAGGCCACCATCTGCTTTGTTTTTTGATAATGAAGTGGAAATATTTTACACCATCCTGACTCCCTTGCTCAATCCTTTGATTTATACTTTGAGAAACAGGGAAGTGAAAAATGCCATGAGGAAATTGTTGAAGACTATTGATGGTTTCTGATTAAAACATAATATATCACAATTCAAAAAATATAATGTGTACTATGAAAAACTTAGTATTTACTTAGATGAACATTCAGATACTTTCTGGCTTCTCCCTTATATGAAAAGAGGTTACATAATTCTCAGGAGAAATTATACCATGTGGGGGAGTTAAAATTTATGTTTTCAATTGGAAATCACACTTTTACTGGGAGTTGCCTACTCAGTATTCTCATATGTAAATTAAAGATAGTTCAATTTTAATACTTTCTTGAATTTTTAAAATTAGAAAGTATTTAAATTATGAAAATGATTCCCATTCATAAGTTTGAAGAATGAAAACTTTTGTTTAAGAAAATATTAAAAAGTACACATTTCAAGTGTAAAGAACATATTCTCTGACCATGAAATCAATGATTCTGATGTAAACATCAGGAATCAGAAAAATCAGAGAGAGGAGTTTTCAAGGCACCTGAATCATTTCACTTCATTTTAATGGTGGGTCTAATACCATCTGCTAAGGTTTAGTCACTTTTTGAATTTGAGAGATAGAATTCCTGCCTATGCAGGTAGTCCCCTTGGATCAGGTGGACACCTCATACCAATTGGCTGTAACAGAGAAGTTAGACTGATTCCACAGGGGAGTCAGCAATGGGGGTCCTCCATTCTCTTACAATCACTGACAACTCCTGAGATACCACACTACTAGGTATACCAGGTCAAACTACAGGTGTAGTGAGCACACTTTCCCCATGCCCCTGCAGAGGAATAGAACCCAGAAGAACTAGATGTAAAAGAAGATTTTCAAAAGAGGGTCAATTACAGTTTACTTGGTGATTTTCATCTTCTTCACTTCTTATACCTAAGTACAAATAATTCATTTGAGCAAATATCAATAAAAAGATCATTCCAAGTTATGAATATATTTGTTGTTATTACAATGTTTTGTTAGTCTCTGGTTGTCAAGAATCACAGGTGATAAGTTCGTTGAGAATTAAATATTTAACCTTCGCCCTAGCAAACAAATACACTAATAACATGCCAGTTGAGTATTATGGGCAAAGTAAGTAAATAATCCATTTTTCTTTTCTTTAGTATACCAGCCACCCCAAAGTAGAAGAGTATATTAGTTACCTTTCTCATAATAGACTGCAAAAGATAAATGTAATTTCATCGATCAACCTTGAAAAAGTTCATGAAAAACTGAATTCTGAGTCTACACCTCACTTTGACAGTGTGGGTACCCTACAGCAGACCAAGTGTGATGAGGCTCAGACATGCTAGTGTGCTTCCCCTTTGCCTTTCCATTTCTTCACACCTTCCTGTCCTCAAAGCCTTGGAAACTTTTTTACGCCCTCTGCCTTTCAAGGTCCTCCTTTTTCATTCATTTATTCCTAAGAACTAGCTCAAGAAGTATGGATCTGCTAGGTTGACTCCATTGCTTTATGTACCTGTGCAACCAAGACTTGAAATGTAGCTATAAGGTAAAACACTGTTCTGGCCAGATTGTACTGACCAACACCAAATCATATCTGCACCATCATACATTTGAATTCAAATATGTTTACATTATTTTAATGCCCAACATTTCACTGTGAACCTATAGTTCTATACACGGAGAACTTCCACTAATATTCATCAGGGTGGTAAACAAATAGTTAAAGTAATACTTAGGAAGTAACTGACTTTCCTGGTGCAATTGGGAAGGCTTTTCTGAAGTGGTGGTATTTAAATTGGTACAGTGTCCACAGTAGAAATGAAGAGTGAAAATGAGACCAGAGGAAGGGTTTACGGTGTGCAACATGGATTGATCAGGGAATGTATTCTGTAGGGACACGAGCTCATGGAGCGTGCATGAGCTCAAGTCTAGGAGGACAAATGGAAAGGCAGATGGAGGCACAAGGAACTTTGAAAGTTATTAAGAACATTTCAACCATTGCATCTGAGAACTGTAGCAACTATTTCATTTTGTTTATCAAGCATCATACTTTTTTGGGGGGGTATCAGGAATTTAATTCAGGGCACTCAATGACTGAGCCACATTCCCAGCTCTATTTTGTATTTAATTTAGAGACAGGGTCTCACTGAGTTGCTTAGAGCTTTGCTATTGCTTAGGCTGACTTTGAACTCACGATCCTCCTGCTTCACCTCTGGAGCCCCTGGGATTACAGGCATGGGCCACGGCATCTGGTCTGAATCACCATATTTTTAAATACCTATACACACATGTGTGCATGCACACAAACACACACATGTATATTTTAAATCAGGGGTTGAATACAGGGGTGCTTGTCCACCGAACCCTCTCTTCAGTCCTTTTCTCTTTTTTTTATTTTGAGAAAATAAAATAAGTCTCCGGTTGTCAAGAGTCACAGGTGATAAGTTACTTAGGACCTAGCTAAGTTGTTGAGGTTGGCTTTGAACTCGTGATTCTACTGCCTTAGCCTCCCAAACCCTTGGGATTACAGGCATCACAATGGTACCCAGGTTACTTTTCTTTTCCAAATGATAGAATTGAACTGAAAAATTAGAAGTTGGAAAATGTGAGAAGAGGAGATAATACCTGATTTTTTTCCTTGTTTAGAGAAATAAAATAAGTATCTTGACAAAGACCTGTGAGGATCTATTTAAAGCATTTTAGGACTGGTGAGTACAATATTGGAATTTATGACATTTTGGTTTTTGTGACCTATTGATTTTCACAAAAAATCATGTGAATTTCTCAGTTGAGGGAAGATGTTTAGTTTTTATATACCCCATGGAGTATATTTGAGAGTAAGCTCTTTTGAGTCTTTGATAAGAAACAAATTGGCATTGAGAAATCATGTTTCAGCGCCCTGCATGCTAGTTTTTATTTTGTGGGGACCACCAAGAGTCTGCTTGTATTTTGCATTGAATTACTAAATGCAGGAAACAGAAAGATGAATGTCTTCAGCGGGCCTGTTTCATCTGAAAGAGGGTAGGCTCTTTGTTTTGGATAACCTCCAAGTCCAATTGTGTGTAATTTAAGTTTGAAAGGAAGATAAAATTCAATTAAATAAATCAGACTGATTTTGTTCTCAGATGACTCAATCAAACCTTTATCATGTTTCTATGCCTCTAAATTTTAATGAAAAGACATCAAAATTTCATATCTTTGCTTTCATAGATTACAGCTAGGAGGACAATTATTTACAACTTTTCCTTCTATGACCTTGGAGTCTATCTGGAGTTTTCATGTTGATCTATCTGTCCAAGAAAGCATTTTGATTTTTGCTTTCTTTTCATGCCAATCTTCTTGATAGCATGCATTATTAATTCATTTTTTTAAATATTTACCAAAGGTATTTGGAGCTGTCAGTCATACCTTTTGAACACTGAGAAAAAAACTAAGATTATCTATGGTACCACTAAAACCTTATGTCACTCATCAAAGCAAATTCATATTTTAAATGCCCCCCCACTGCTTTTGGTACTTGAATCACTGGGATTATAGGCATGTGCCATGACATCAGGCTTGAAACACTTTTGTAGCTATATTATTGGTAATAAATAATTGAAATAAACATTTTTAAACAATAAAAATCACCTTTAGGAATGCCAATTCTAACAAATATAATGGATGTAATTGCTCCAATAGCACACAGTGCACAGCTACATCTTCTATATGCTTTGCACATATTGAATGACCTAGACTTCCTAGCATCCCTTAAAGGTGATTTTTTAGAATCATGTATGTTCTACAGGTGAAGATCAAGAGAGTGGTTGGATGACAGATCCCTCATGGGTAATGGAGTGTGGTTTGACAGGAGACAGGGTGACTTCAGACTACAAGCCAATCACTGAGATAACACACTTCTCAATCTGATTCTGTTTACATGTCTGAGAATCTAGTTGGTAACCAGATTATCTAAATTATAGTTTGCAAGATTTTAAATTATCTGACCACTCTCTCTTCATGCTGGTTGCAGTGTGTGCTTGTAGGGCTAAGGACACAGTCAACAAATACCACATTATGGCATGCAGTCATTAAAACCTAAGGAATTCTAGGAATAATACAGTTAGAATGAGTAGTTCTATCCTTGTGCTAAGAAATTGTAAATGCTCAATTTGACATGAACAAGGAAAAGGTTATATTCACATTTTCTTGCATACTCTGGTCATTGTATTGTGTCTGTGATCATTATCAAGAAAGTATAAGGAGTCCCTGGAGGACAGTAATCTTGAACAGCCCAATAAATGATGGGCTGTCTGAGTGTGATATAAAGTGAGGTTTAAGAATGGTAGTAAAGGAACTTCAGAGACTTTATTTCAATGTAAATAGGATTTGCAGAGAAAAAGGAGAGTTGATTCCTGGATGTGATGGAGACATGCTGGCTCAGTACAAATAGTCTTCATGTGCTCTGATTCATACCTCCTGTTTGCTCACTATACTAAATATTCTTTCACAAATCACTACATCTGACACTTTCCAGAATTTTAAAAATACACTCTTTAGTCAAATTGTTTATTTTTTTTATCCTGCTGATTATATGAGGAGTATTCCTGTAAGAACATTTATCTGGCCCTGCACAACACAGGAGGGACCCTGATATGACCAACAATAATTTTCTAATGAACTGATATCCACCTACAAATTCCCCTCATAACAACAAAACATCTTTTCCCATAAATTGATTAGACAATTCTAAAATATGTTTGAATGTTTGCTTGGTTTGAAAAGCAGCCCTGGAATTTAAAAAAAATTTTTTTTGAAGAAATAGAGAATTGAGTCTACTCAGTCTCAGAACATAGGTTATTGCTTATATTTTACTGTAAACAAAGTCACAAAGAATTCTTAATAAAAGAAGAAATTGTCCAAAAACTCAATGATATGTCTCTGGATACTTTCTTAATTTTTAAATTTAATAGTGAAGAAGGAATTTAAAAATGATAAATAAATAAAAGCAGTAGAATAAAGGAAGGGCATCAGGGGGAAGGACCATGAGAGAGAAAGGGGAAGTACTGGGGATTAAACTGAGCAAACTAGATTATATGCATTTATGATTATGTCAGAAAGAACTCCACTATTATATCTATAGTGCACTAACAAAAACATGAAAAAGAAAAAAAAATTATCTAACTAATAAAATATATTGCCCATGAATAAAAACATGTGGGAAAGAATGGAATATTGACTAAATCCTGGAAGGGTTAATTACTACCCGACACCTCCTTTCATTCACATTTTTCTGACCCTGGCTCCCTCTGCCTCTGTTTCTTTTCTGAGTCAAAAAAAATATGCTATTTTTCACAACTGCATAAAACTTTGATGTTATACCATCTGCATCATTCTATATTTGTTGTCCAATTTCCATGTCATCCAACTCTATTTTTCTAATAGAAACAAATAAAGCATCAAGCAAAGCAGGCCCAAGACTAAAGTGGGAGTTGCAGTGTAATTTGAAGTTCAGATGTGTTGGTAGCATATTATTACTGGGCATTTTTGAAATCTCTCCCTGACCAGGAGTGTGATCCAGGTCAGGTAATTCTTCTGTATCAGTACTCACATGTAGAATTTCAATTAAAAGAGAAGAACACTTGTTTCTTAATTGTATGAAAGATTGACAAAGTTGTTTCTGAGCCTTAACTTTCTTTTCATAAATCACTTTGATTCTACATTTTTCCTTTGGGGAGTGAACAGAAATAAAAAGAGGACACAATGATTGAAGACTGTATAAAGTAGCAAATGGTTTGTTGTGGGTCCTCCTAGAGGAGCCTGAGGATCTGCTTCTGAGTTTCCCTCAAGCATTAGTCTCCAAGCTGTATTTCCTGACATCACACATCTGCTTTATCATCATTTAAATGAAAACACAGAAGATTCCTTTAATCCCCAGGAATCGTGTTTTAGTTTTAAAGTCATGGATTCTCCAGATCAGCTTTTAAGAAAAAAAAATCAATTAATGTGTACCCTTTATACTTTATTGTAATTTTTTTCTCTCACATATACTTCTTGCTACCTTAGTCCACAAACAGTATGCAGTTCCTTCATGGACCAAAGAAAGAATTTCTTATCACAGAACTCATTTCTTATACTTAGTAATATAAGAATACTTTGCCTGAATAGTGATATAAGAGATATTATATCCCATCCTCTTATACACTATATTCTATTCTTAAATACAATAGGAGATGAAAACATTTTTCATTAATGCAAGAGAGTTTTTTAGAAAAAGGAAAAAACCCTGATTTAGGAACACAAATGTTTTATAAATGCTTGAGCAAGTGAAAAGCCACACAAAATTGTGTTGATTAATCAGGCTAATAAAAAAATTCTAAGCCCTGGAAATACTAAGAAACAATTCTGTCAGGGGCAGGCTCTGAGGGCCCCAGAGCCGCACTGTGGCCTGATCTCTAAGATGGTGCCTGGCAGCTTGCCAGACATAGCTGCACTCATATACAAGTTTTAGGAAGTAACTCTGGTTGGCTGTTGTACATGAGGCAATCCTGGTATCTGCCTGGAGACTGTTCCTTGATAGGCTGACTTTCCTGGTAGTCTAATCTCTGATAGGCTGATGTTCTCAATATAAGTCTGAGACTTGCGGAATAAACTCCTTTTGGTTCCTGTGATCAAGAAGAGCGTACACGTTGTGATTGTCCCCGCGGGCGGTGGTCGATCATAAGTGGTGCCGAAACCCAGGAACTCGAGTTACAAAGAAGGAACTGATCAGGTAAATACAGGGTAAGTAAAGTACAGTCTGGCCTGGTTAAAGTTCGTGGGATAAGCAACAGAGTTAAAGTTCTCAGGATAAGAAACAGAGTTAAAGTTCGTGGGATAAGCGATGGAGACTAAGTGTTGTGTGTGCTTTCGCTTTTGTTTTATTAGTTAAAGTGGTCTGCCTTTTGGTTTGATTAGCGGTAGCTAATGGGCACTGAAATGTCACAAATGTGCATGGAAGGTCCCTTAAAGGATTTGCCCTACAGACCTAAAAGTTCCTTACCTCCTGATACTGTTGGAATTTTATTAGGTAGGAGCTCTAGTGCATTCAGGGGACTTAGTTATCCCTGGAGTTATAGACTCTGATTTTACAGGAGAAATTAAAGTTCTTGCTCATTCTCCTCAAGGAATTATGTCCATATCACCTGGGGACCGCATAGCTCAGCTCTTGATTATTCCCAACCTTCATAAAATTTTTCCATCGACCACAGCAACTAGGGGAACTGCAGGTTTGGGATCATCTGGGGTTGATTTTGCTTATCTTACAATGAATCTAAAAAATAGGCCTATGCTCAAACTAATGATTAAAAATAAAGAGTTTTCGGGACTCCTAGATACAGGAGCTGATACTAGCATTATTACCCTAAAAGATTGGCCAAAAGAATGGCCTCTACAAGTAGCAGAACAAACTTTAAGGGGATTGGGTGTAGCTACTAGCCCACAAAGGAGTAGTGCTATATTAACTTGGAATGAAGAGGGCCAACAGGGAACATTTCAACCTTATGTCTTAGACCATTTACCAGTTAATTTATGGGGCAGAGATATTCTCATGCAAATGGATTTAGTACTCACTACAGAAGGCCATTATAGCCAAAAGGCTCAAAGTCTAATGGTAAAACAAGGTCAAAAATGGGACAAGGGGCTTGGCCACTATGGCCAGGGAAATACCCAGCCAATTAGTGTTAAGGGCAATCAAGGTCGCCAAGGCTTGGGTTTTTCCTTGGGGCCACTGAACAAAAGTATGTAAAAATAACTTGGAAATCCAATGCAGCAGTGTGGGTCTCTCAGTGACCCCTGACATTAGAAAAACTTAAAGTGGCCCAATAACTGGTACAACAACAATTAGAAGCAAATCATATTAGACCTTCAACTTCTCCTTGGAATACCCCTATTTTTAATACTCCAAATATATTATTATGCCACTCTGAGGAAGATATTTTAAAGGATATTTACTCTGAATTAATAGAACAACTCAAATTATGGGGACTCATTATAGCCCCTGAAAAGGTTCAAGTTGGTACTACACAAGAATTCTTAGGAGCCCAATTAATATCTCACAAGGGGATCCCCATCCCACATCTCCCAGAAAGCTCACTCCTGAAGCGCATCTGGTTTTGATATTATACAAAAAAGATTAGATGAGGCCCAAGTAAATCGTATTGATCTCTCTCAGCCATTACAATTCATTGTTATTCCTAACAAGAAACTACCCACTGGAGTCTTTTGAAAAGAGGGTCCCTTGTTTTGGGTCCATATAGCCTGTTCACCGAATAAAACTCTCTTACCCTACCCTGAAGCAGTAGCTCAAGTAATCTTAAAGGCACTTAAATCATCTATCACAGTGTTTGGAATTCATCCAGCTACTATCATTATTCCCTATGATAAGCATCAACTTTCTTGGTTATGTAATTTCATGGATTCTTGGACTGTTGTTAGATGCTCCACTCAAGCTAACTTTGATATTCACTATCCTAAACATCCTTATATACAATTTTGTAGTAATAATTCTGTAATATTCCCAAGAGTTACCTGACAACAACCTATTCCTAAGGCTCCTGTGATTTTCACTGATGAATCCAAAACAGGGACTGGAGCTATTTGTTATCTAGATAAAGTCCAAACATTCCTTTTCCCTACTCAGATAGTTTATATGTAGTTCAAGCTCTCAGTAACTTAGAATGTGCAGGGCTTATTGCCTCAAACGCTACTATTTTTTATCCTTACGGACTTTACAACAAATGATTGGGATTGTTATAATTCTTTCTTTATTGGACATATCAGAGCTCATACCAATTTACCTGGACCTTTAGCTCTAGGGAATAATGTAGCAGACATAGCAACTAAGGATTCCCACATTTTTCTGCATTTGAGGCAGCAAAAAATTATCATCAACAATTCCATGTTAATTCTACAACATTAAAACTGAAGTTTCCCATTACTAAAGAAACTGCACGTGCTATTGTTAAATCTTGTGGCCAGTGTACAGTCCTCCATCACCGAACCTTCTATAGGAGTTAATCCTAAAGGACTATTACCTAATCATCTATGGCAAATGGATGTTACTAGTCTGCATGGTGGGGAAACTGAGGAACCTTGCAGGAATAGGGCAAGGGAAAATTCAAGATCCGTCTCCGGGAATAGGTACGGCAGGAAAAGTAGGAACCTCACAGGAGTCTCTGACCAGAACAGTTTAAGGGCGAGGGATAGTAAAAAGAAATAGGGTCAATCAAAAACTAAAGGTCACAAAGGACACTACAGTTGGAGTGTAAAAATGCGTGTATTCTGTGTTTGTGTGTTTGTCAAATTCAAGAGTCTTGCTCTAAGTAGTGAGGTAAGCTGAGGACCCTGTCTCTTTCTCTGAGGCAGTTAGGTACTCAGGTAAGCTGAGGACCCTGTCTCTAGGGCAGTTAACCCCTGTCCTAGGGCAGTTAGGTACTCAGGTAAGCTGAGGGCCCTGTCTTCTAAGGCAGTTAGGCACTCAGGATAGCTGGCCAGGTGATGAAATATAAAGAGGATCATAAAGGAGCTCCGGAGTAAGTGTATTGAGTGTTGTTTGTGTGTTTGTACTGCTGTTAGTGTGGCCTTTGTACAGTGAAGGATGGATTTAGAAATATCATGAAATCAGTCTGAAAGGATAATTCAAAAAGGAGGCATGAAAAATATATTACAAGGAGAATAAGTGCTGGGAGAGATTAAACAGGAAGTTAGCTGGGGTAACCAAAAACAGGAAAGTTCTGGGGAGGAAAGAAACACTGGGAAGAATTAGAAAATAAGGAAACCTCTGTATGATCAGATGTTCAAACTCTAGTAGAAATAAGCCCAGGTTTATAGAAGAAAAGTTGCTCAGTGTGCCACAGGGGGATCTTCATAAACAGGATCTAATAGCAACAGAAAAGAACTCTTAAAGAGACCAAAGTGAGGAAAGATTGAGTGGTAGTAACCTAGAAACAATTACTCAGAAAATATAAGAACAAGGGAAAAAGGAGAGCTACATCTAATACAAGGAACCCCCAAAAGAAATAACCAAGTGGTAGTGAAAACTTAAGAACAAGGGGAAAAAGTAGTAGAAAGCTAAACCTAGTATAAAGAGCTTCAAAATTTGTAGAATCTGCCCATATTTGAGGACCAAATTAGAGATAACATCAACCATTAGAAAAACTTTAAAGAGGCAGTTAAGACTGATTGGAAACAGGTATGCAGAGCATTGTTATCTGGAGGACAATGTCAAATTGGAGAGCTCAGTGGCAAGAAATAGCTGCTGAAACTGCTTGCAGAATCGTAGTAGCAAGGTTTCCTGGTAGAAATGTTGATATGCTAATAGAAGGCTAATATGATACTCAAAATCAATATGATCCTGGAGTGTATGCACAGATATACAGCAGCAAAGAGACAATGCCCTAACAAAAAATAAGAGATAACTATAGTAAAATCTGTTACACCTTATGCCCCAGGTCTTTGACCAAAGTGTAGAAAAGGAAAACATTGGGTTAATGAGTGCAAATTACTGATGTTGAGGGCAAGATGTTACCAAATCATTTAAGAAACAAGGCACAGGGCTCTTCAACTGAAGGCTCACAAAATGGAAGCAGCTGTCATAGCCCTTGTAGAGTTTAAGGAGTAACAGATCTTTTTGCTGATAGTGATTGCATCACTTGGTCAATTCCCAAATTGGAATTGGTTGGACCCATAGCCCCTCATAAGCTGATTTAGCCACATAGATGATTTTCATCTTTTTCTCCGTAAAGCAATCTGCTTATTTTCATCCTGTATAACTTTTTAATTCTTCATGTTGGTACCTCACCTTTAAGGTGGTTTTATAAGTAAAGGGAAGTGCACTGATTAGAAAGTTAATGGAGTTAATATTGAAAAATGTAGAGATGGTGAAATAGTTTTTTCAGCATAATTTGGCACCAAATTTTGGGGATTTTTAGGTTTTACACTAATAGGCTTGGGTGTGCTTGTATTAATTCTATTCTGCATCTACAAATGCCTCAAAGCCAGTCAACAGGCTTATAATGTGATCATAAGATAAGATTTCTGAAAGTGTAGTCTCTCTCTCTCTTAAGCAAAGTCTTTCTCTCTTATGCAAAGCCTCTCTCTCTCTTCTCTTAAAGCAAGCAAACCTCAGTTCCTCTATCCTCTATACCCACGCAAATTGTTGCTGCAGGCGGTGACAAATTGCCATAGGCGGCGACAGTTACTTACATTCCTGAATTTGGTAACTTTAAACAACTTAAAATGGACAATAGCCCTGCTTATAATTCAACCTCTTTTAACCAATTTCTCACTAAATTTGAAATAACTCTAACCACAGGTATGCCTTATAACCCACAAGGACAAGATAATGTTGAACGTGCACATTTCACCCTCAAAAATACTCTTTATAAACAAAAAGGGGGAATAGGGGAGACCTTCGGTCCCCTAAAGATAAACTTTCTCTTTGCCTCTTTATTTTAAAATTTTTAACTCGGATAATGAGGGTCACTCTGCCACTGAGAGACATGGCAATCATAAACAACATGATAGAGCGATGGTAAAATGGAAGGATGTTCTTACTGGACAATGGAATGGCCCGGACCTGGTGCTTTACTGGAGCTGTGGCTCGGTTTGTGTGTTTCCACAGGATAAAATGGGTTCCTGAATGACTGACTCGACCAGTGGCAATGCTACCAACAAGTAATTTGGATCAACAAAATGAAGATGCCAAAGACACTCCTGATGATCATGCTATTGACAGTCTTTCACCCCTTAGCCACACTTTCTTTTCGCCCGGGTGAAAATGGTTCTACATTTCAAGAATACATAAAAAACTTAACAGGAGATGCTGTTTTACTTTCAGGATGGGTGCCTCACAGACATAATGCTACAGGAACTACTTTCAAAATCCCTAGAATCTTCCCTCCTTGTAATCCTAAACACAGTACACCTCCTATATGGACAGGTTGTCAACATGCAGGACCAGCAACTCCTGTACAAAATGGATTTTTTTTTCACTCCCAATTTCACTTCTTTCACTGCTAATGATAACTTCACTAATAATGTTCAATTAGTCATGAAACGGGTCAACCCCTTTGACAATTGGATGCTTTTCACTGCAGTTTCAGGATATACTAACTTACAATCTTTTTTCAGTCTCTTAGGAGGGGCATTTTGGCTATGTACTTGGAACTCCTCTACATGGACAAACAGTTCTAGGTTCACTGGTGCTGCCTCACAATCTACGTGTATCAGAAATATTACCTATTCACCTACCCCAGTTTGTGTGTCCTCCCCTTTTTTATGTTTTTAACTTCTTCTCTTCTCAATTGTTCCTCAAGCAAATGCATATTCCTACCTTCCTACCTGTTCCAGTCTCTGTTACAGATACAGAACTGCCAGTACTACTATCTAGAGACAAGAGAGATTTTGGCACCACAGAGGCTGTGGACACTGCAATAGTGGTTTCTGCAACGGTAGCACTAGCAACTGCCATACCTACAGCAACAGCAGTCAATCACTTGGTCAAAAATACAACTACAGCCTTACAGACTCAAAAAGCTCTAAACAACCATTTTAAGGCAGGCATACTCCTTGTAAATCAAAGAGTGGACTTACTACAAGAACAAGTGGATATCTTGCAAGAACTTTTGGGACTGGGATGTGTTTATCCTTTAAGAGCAGTGTGTGTCACCCCTATTGCTTATAATAACCTTAGCTCTGCGGTTATGTTATCTAAAAATCTCTCTGTCTACCTTACTGGTATTTGGTCATCTATGTTTGATAATTTAACCAGTCAGCTACAAGCTGAAATACTCAGAGTCAATGCCACCAGGGTTCAAGTTGCATCGGTATCCAAGATGTTCTCTTTGTTATCTAAAGCCCTGGGATTGACAAAACAGTGGGCTGGAACAGTAGCTGTTCTGATTATTATCTGCTAAGGGATAGTCTGTTATACGCAGCCAAATCAGAGCTCACCAAGATGCCCGACGTCATTGACGGGCTATAGTACAGGCTTTGACAGCCATTGAGACAGGCACATCCCCCCAAGTATGGCTAAGCATGCTGGACCAGTAGTCAAAGACGGGTAAGATCCATGGAAATGCATACCAACCTAAGACAGGGTTCTGACGCCTGGAGGTCAGAATTCCAATGATGGGTAAGGATGTAATTTGCCATGGACAACCTAAGACAGGCATGGTCCCAAGTCATCTTTTCTTTATTAAAAAAATAAGGGGGAGATGTCAGGGGTGGACTCTGAGGGCCCCAGAGCCACACCGTGGCCTGATCTCTAGGATGGCGCCTGACAGCTTGCCAGACATAGCTGCACTCATATACAAGTTTTAGGAAGTAACTCTTGTTGGCTGTTGTACATGAGGCAATCCTGGTATCTGCCTGGAGACTGTTCCTTGATAGGCTGACTTTCCTGGTAGCCTACTCTCTGATAGGCTGATGTTCTCAATATAAGTCTGAGACTTGCGGAATAAACTCCTTTTGGTTCCTGTGATCAAGAAGAGCGTACGCGTTGTGATTGTCCCCACCGGCGTGGGCGATCATACAATTCCAAAGGTTAATGGCCTCTCAGGGAAATCTCGAGTCAGAAGTCAAGGCACAGATTTTACATCATTTTTTTCTTTTTTTTCTAAGACCATGTTGAAGGCAGTACTTGAAAAGAAGTGGGAACTGTCTTCATCTCTACTGCCAGAGATGCTCTTCCTCTCTTAGATAAAGAAAGAAGAGTTGGAAAAAAGAGCATCATGGTTTGGCCATTACCAGAATGGTTAAGGAACTGATGCATGTTGAGAATTCTAATTCACACTTCTGAATTTTTAGAAAGGATTTGCAAAGGTGATGTAATGCTTCAAAGTGCAGGTGCTGTGGTCAGGTTCTCATGACTAATGTCACACACTGTCCTTTTCCTTAATAACCATGTACACTTGAGTTAGCTGCATAAATTTTCTGGCCCCCAGATTCCTCATCTTTAGGGACGATTTTACCAAGATGAATGGATGTAGTAGGGGACGAAGCAATGCATGTGGAGCTGAGAGGACAGCACTTGACTGCTGAAGGTACCCAAGAGAAAGCAGTTGTCACAGAATTCAGATCTTTCTCCTATTTCTTCCTGTCCTTTATTTGTTTTTAGAACTCCAATTCTTCCATGTCTAATGAAATTAAATCCATACTCAATTTTTTTTATCTTTGTGTAAAAACTAAATAACTTAGGAATTCAAGTGCACATTTTTCTATTATTTCTCCAATAACATTGTATTTGCTCCTTCTAAATATATTCTCATTTATCCTCTATTCATACTCCCATTCTAGTACTTTAGATTAAAAGTTTAATATTATAAATATATATCAAATTACAGATGTAAGACCATGGTAAAATCAATTACTACTCTGCCAATCATGGATACCGATAGAGAATATAAAATTTACTATTGCCAAACCACAGACTAACAAATGGTACTGGGAAGGACATTAAAGATAAGACAATGGAACTCATAATACAGAATGGAAGCTTCTGATTTAACTGTCTGTGTAGTTTACTAAGTGTGCCTGATGTCATAGATTGCATTAGGCTCCTGCTGCAGGATTGTTCAGGAAAATCCATGTGACTGATGTGCTGAACTGCTTCAGGTCTAGTTTTCATAACTTGGTCTCACCCTTGCAATTTGCTAAATCACTAAGGCAACAGAAGAGAAGTTCAGGCATCTGTTAAGAAGGAAACCAGCAGAGAGAAAGGATATTATTTTCACCCACATTTAAGAAACAGCAAGAGTATAAATGTTGAGACATACAGAGAAATCAGCAGAGCTATGCTGTGGAGAGAGGAAAGGACCAGCAATCTGAGAAGAATGTATACCTTAGATAGCCAGGAAAGGGTATATGGTTACTTAGGACAAGATAAATCTTTAATTGGTAAAGAATAATACTAGATCCAATATGATAAATTTAAAGAATAACAGAAAACTTAATTACAAGTGGGATTTGAATTTATTGTTGAATCTGTAATAATTATTTAATAAAATGTATGAAAATGTTACTGATATGTACATACACATACATGTAAATTATCTGAGATTTATTGCTTGAAGTACAGTTAGTAAAACAGTGCCTCTAATGACAGCCCTATTACCAATCTCTCTTACAATTTTGAAAGATACATATATATGTATAAATAATAAAATTTAAAACAGAAATTCTCTTGTTTGCAGAGCAATCGATGCAAGAAATAGTTTTGTTGCTAAATAATTAGTTTTGTTAGGGAGAGTAGAGTGAGTAATGTGAATATTGGGGGCACAGAGAGGCCAACTTCCCAAGACCACTGTTCAAGGAGGTGGTCTGGTGCCCATAAGTCATGATTTGAGGGACCCCTGAACAATCTCAGGAACAGGACCAGCAATTCAAGAGTAGACTACCAAGGAAGAAGAGACTGAGGAGTGTTCTAGGAGAAACATGCTACCTACATCAGAATACAGACCTAAAATTGATATTGAAGAATATATGGAGGTTAGAGAGGGCTGTGTCCATGGTGTGGTCATTTATGGAAAGTTTTCAATAGTTTAAAAATATTTATATAAGATGCTGGATTATTTTAGCCTGTTAGTTCCACCTTTGCAAATAAATTAAACATAAACCTCACATTCTTCTGAACTTTAAGGAAATTTGATATTTAGGTTTTAATCTTGAGGTTTAATTCTAAATATTCCTATAACAGTAACAAAACATATTTTCAATTAAAAGTCTTTAATTGTTTTATGTTTCCTTCTAAATTATAAATTTATATTTAAATATTTATAAATGGTCAGTGACTTTTTTCTTCTGCATTTCTTACTTATAAAATGCTTCTTATTTTAAGTCCTCATGCTATTAATGTTTTATTGATAATATCATCTGAATGATGATTTGTAATAGTCATATTTATATTAACATCTGAATTGCTGAATAAATTAGATATTTCTCAATTGCCAATATTAACATTGAATAATCTTGCAATGTAAATATTTCCCATCTCTTCATTTTTAGAATAAATTTATATGCTTGGGGTTATTACTATAAGCAATACATGCATACTTATGATTCTGGAATTATTTAGTTGTATATTTTTCAGAAATACTACCTGAATTGATCAATTTTGTTGCCATTTTAGAGTAAGAGTCATTTTTTAAAGTTTTTTGTTTTTTTTTTTTTTTTGCAGGGTTGGTACTGGGGATTGAACTCAGGGGCATTTGACCACTGAGTCACATCCCCAGCCTTGTTTTGTATTTTATTTAGACACAGGATGTCATTGAGTTGCTTAGGGCCTTCTTTTGCTGAGATTTGCTTTGAACTTAAGATCCTCTTTCCTCAGCCTCCCAAGCAGCTGGGATTAGAGGTGTGCACCACCATGCCCTGCTAAAGCATGATTTTTAAAAGACACATAATATTCTTATGACAGGTTAATTTTTACTTCTCTTTGTTTATGCAGACCCTGCCTAAAATATTGCTGACCTGAATATTCACACTTTCCTTTTGATTTATTCCTTTCATGAATCAGAAAGTTTAGGCATGGTAGGTCATTCAGTAGCACACAGGTATTAACCATGAAACTGGGATTGCTGCCTTTTGGATAAAACAAAATAAAAAAAACAAAAAACTGAACAGATATTTCTTTTTGCTCAAGTATTTGGAATAATTTTAGCTTAACAGAGATAAGATGGTATAGCAGTTCTAGTATGTTACTCACTCAATTTTCTTTAACACTGTTTTCTTATGCTATCATAGGTATGTTTGCCAAGATCAAGAGAGACTTGTAAATAATATAAGACTTTGCTGGGCATGGTGGCACATGCCGTAATCTCAGCCACTGGGGAGGTTGAGGCAGGAGGATCACAAATTTCAGGCCAGACTGAGCAACTTAGTGAGGCCCTAAGCAACATAGTGAGAACTGTCAAAAATAAAAAGGACTGGGGATGTGGCTCAGTAGTTTAGTGCCCCTGCAGTAGGATTCAATCCAAGAGAACATAGTACATTTAAGAAATTACTTTTAAATGATAAAATCATAAAACTTGTGGTCATAAACCATGAGCACACTGTAATTTTTATTGTTGCTGTTTTAGGACTAATTCTGGAAATTCATTATTCGAATAAAGAAAATTTGTTTTATTTGAGAGGTAATTAATCCAAAAATGGTATGATCTTAGATCACCTCCAGATAAAGGTAATGAATAAATGAGTTATTTAATTATTTGATTAACATAAGGACCTGTCTTCCTTTCAACCTTCCACTCAGATTGGATTTCTTGGTACAGGAAACAGGAATGGAGCCAGGTGGGACTGAGGACCACAGTAATTCATTCAAGGAATGCAGGGATGCAAGAATGCAAGATGCAAGAATGCAGACATTTAAAATTGTTGTGTATTTTTAAAGCATCATTTTTTCATGGCAAATAATCATCAAAACACTTCACATTTGTAAATCAGTAAGAAGAAAAGTGCTTATCAGCCTTGTCAATGTGAGGCCAGAGGCAGAAGCAAAGTTTGTCATTCTGCTCTGTGTTCTGGGCTGTGGCAGGTCATTCTCAGCCCTCCCCACCATCTGTGTTTCTGACTGCATTTTGGTCTCTAGTGGCTGACCTCACTGGTCTCTGCAGAAGAATGATGCGGATATCCTTTCCTGTGAATGAATTTAATAGGATTTTAGAATTTTTAAGAGCTATTAATAATCTGGTCTCAGCCTCAGAAGATTGCAACTAGTTGATGACTATAATGTTACAAGTAGCCTGAAGCAAATTTTTAATCCTAATAGTATGTTTTCATGATTGCTCTTTTATCTTCACCTTTTCCTTGGAAATCATGGAAAATCAGAGCACTGTAACTGAATTTGTCCTCCTGGGGATTTCTAATTATCCAAGAGTTCTGAAAATACTATTTGTTTTATTTTTGTTCATCCACATCTCAACCATTGGAGACAACATGCTGATTGTACTGATCATCCTCTGTAGCCCTATCCTGCTGGGCTCCCTGTTTACTTTTTCTTGGCAGTCCTATCCATCCTTGATGATTGCTTTTCCTCTGTAATCACATCAATGGTGATCACAGGCTCCCTGTATGAGAGGAAAATCATCTCTTACAAAGAATGCATGATTCAACATTTTGCTGAACGCTTCCCTGCTGGGACAGAAATGGTTACTCTCACAGTCATGGCCTATGACTGCTATGGCCATTTGCAAGCCCTTGCACTACTCTTCCATCATGAATTGGAGACTCTGTGGCTTTCTGGTGGGAGTGTCCTGGACCCCCAGGGGGCTTTTGCATTCCATCATCCAGATTCTCTTTACCTTCCAGCTGCCCTTTTGTGGGCCTAGTGTCATTGATCATTTCATTTGTGACTTGTACCCATTACTGGAGCTGGCCTGCACTTACTCAAATCCTAGGCCTTCTGGTGATCGCCAACAGTGGGTTAATCTGCATCATCAACTACTCCTTGTTGCTCGTGTCCTATACTGTTATCTTGTTCTCCCTGAGGACAAACAGTGCTGAAGGGCAGAGGAAAGCTCTGACCACCTGTGGATCTCACATTACTGTGGTGTTTTTGTTATTTGTTCCCTGAATACTTATATATGCATGGTCTCCATCTTCCTTCCCCTAAGAGAAAATGGTGGCCACATTTTACACCATTCTGACTCTCTTGCTTAATTCTTTGATTTACCCTTTCAGGAAGAAAGAAGTGAAAATGCCATGAGGAAAGTATGGAAGAGAGTGGTGCTGGTTTCTGGTGAAAGGTAGACATCAAACACTTAAAAAATCAAATTTCTGAATTAGCATTTAAAGTTTTTTGATTAAAAACTTTATAGGATTTACTTTGTATAGAAATATGGCAATATACATTTATAGAAAATCTTCCATGTCAAGGTCAGAAAATGGTGTTTAGTTTCATATCATGTATTAGATCTGAGCTGACAACTTGATATATCATATGTAAATTAAAAAGGATTGAATTTTATGTTTCCTTAGGATATAATAACAAAGAAATTAAAAATGAAAAGACAAAATACTTACTGATTACTTTCCTTTCATTCCATTATTTTCAAAATCTTTGCAGAGGGAAGACAAAAGTATTTTTCCCATTAGTAACAGAAATTTAGTCCCACTATTTCATGTTATAAAAGATTGAGGACAGTGATTTTAGTGACTGTTGAAGAACAACCAGGATTCAAAACAAGCAGAGAGTAGAGATTCACCAAACCTCTACTGTAGGACATACTGTGTTAGGTGACTTCAGCATTCAGTGTGAGCTGCAGAATTTGAGTCCCATTTTGCATTTCCTGACAGATAGGAATTGATTGGTCCAGTTCTGCCTATGGATAGCTCCTCTCAGATCAGAAAAGCACCAGTCAGCTATGAAGGGACAGAGGGCACACTCCATATGGGAGTCAACAATCAGTATTTCTTATTCATTTGCAGTCAAAGGGAATTCTTGGGGCACCACTGTACCATCAGTAACCTTATTATGGTGCATATGTAGTCCTGCACCATAACCTTATTATGGTGCAGGACTACATGTGTAGTTCTCCCCCTAGCAGATGAAATAATAACCTGAGGCACCACAAAGAAAAAAGTCAATTTTAAAAGACGATCACATTTCAATTTGTATGATTTTAATTTTCTTGACTTTGACTACCAAGTGAAAATAATTCTATTGGAAAAATTATCAATGAAGAGAGAATTTAAATATAGATACATATGTTATTCCCATTACTAACATTTAGTAATCTCAGGTTACCATGTAGTTTCTGAAACAAACCTATATACTGAAATATTTCAATTTCTCCTCCCAACACTTATGGCTTTAGATTTTCATTTCATTTTCTAGGTAGCTATGCTTAGGCATGATGACATTCACCCCAGAGATTTTGTTGGGCTAGAATTAAGTTGATTCCTTGTAGTTACATTGTAGTTTCAGGAACATATTGCAAATGTAAAATGTGGGGATTAAAAAAAATTTTCTGTATATTTGAAAGAATAACAGGAAGTTTCTAACTTTAAACAGGAAATTATTCAGTAGTGATGCTGTATTAACTCATAGGTAGTAAAAAAGCATGACTTTGCTCATATTCTTGCAACTGGTCTCCATTTCATTAGAGGAAAAAGTGGAGTCCTGACAGTCACCTCCAAGGCTCTACAAATTGGGTGACAGTGACCTCCATGACTGCTTCTTTCTCACACCTCCCTCCCTCTGGGCTCCTTTTCATTCAATGAACACACAGGGGCATCTCCTAGCTCACAGCCTCTGCACATATTTCTTGCCTTAGACCCTTCTTCCATCACTGTGCTGGCTCACTCTCTTACTCTCTCTTCATCCCACATTGCCTAGGTTTTAAAAAGCAGAACTCTGCACTGTTGCTTTCATTAAGCCTCCTCATCACCAACTATCTGTTCTTTGACAACTGTATCCTCCATATAATTTGTATACTTGCATTTTGTTTGTCTCCTTTGATAGACTCTAAGCTCCATTGGAGGAGATTTCTTTCTGTTTTGTTCACTGATGCATCTCTGTCTTAATAAACATACTTTGACTGAATGAATGCATGTTATATCTTCCCTTAGAAAAGTTTAAACCCATCTCTGATATTAACTCCTTTGAAAAGTTTGCAAAGTGAATATAGTCATTGTGGGCATTATTCTGAAGATGTTGATAAAAATTACAGCTCATACTTTAATATAGTATAGAATGGAATCTTTCAAATAAATTCTATTTTTAGTTATGCCCTATATCTATACATTTTTTCTACACGACTTTATTCTACATTCATTCTTCCACCCTTTGCAAAAATAGTGATCTGTAGGTATTTCAAAGCTCAAAAAATATTGTTTCAAATGTCCATTTTATTGGTTAGATTTGATGTGAACAATTTATTTATTATTCATTGGAAGGTTTACCCTAGTAAGATGTAATTTTAAGTGAACATATTTTAAAGTAAGGTCCTAATTCACTTTGAAATCTTACATGGACACACATGGAACAAAAGACAAAAGAGTTCTGGGAATATGATACACATCTGTAATCCCAGAGGCTTGGGATGTTGAGGAAGGAGGATCACAGGTTCAAGGCAAGACTCTCCAATTTTGTGAAAACTTGTTTAAAAAGAGACCATTAAAAAAATGGCTAGAGCTGTGACTCAGTGGTAGAAAGCCACACCTTGGTTTAATCCCTGGTACAAAAAAAAAAAAAAGACAAAAGAGTACAAACATCAGTTGTCATCTTTTCTGACTTGCATAGATTCCATGACTGAATGACCAGAGTTCACTGTCCTCAATAAAACCTTAGACTAGCCCTGGTTTGGTTTTATGTGGAGTTGTTAGGTATCTTAACTGTACCATTCACAAGAAATATTTAATGAGAATTCACAGAATTCACTCAGAGTTTGAACAAACTCGATGAGATCATTGACCCAGGTTCATGCCTACTTGATAATGTTGTACAGGACAGTAAATCTTATGACATTGCTATAGATATCTTATTAAAACAAAAGAAAAACTTTAGACTCCTAGTTGGAAGATTTAGATTCTAAACACTTTCTGTTACTAATTGGCTGTGTCACCTTGAGGGATTCTTTTCACTCTCTCACCTCAATTCTTCATGTCTAAGAAGGATTAATAAGAACACAGTAATTTCTTCTGCATTTTTTTCTGAGTCAGGGACTGCTTGTTTTATGTTATATGCTTAAGTCTTCATAAAATTGTATAGTGGTAAAATGATAAAGTTATAAATTTGTCTTCATACTCCCATTTAATTGGTGGAGAACTCATAGTCCAAAAACTTTAAGTGACACATCAAAATATGTTTTCAAGAGTCTTCCAGTTTGTAACAAAACAGGTCAGGTTGGCAGTATTATTTTCCCTAAGATATTTCTCTCAGACACAGTCTTGCTGATTGATGCTCAGACACATGAGCAAAAGTGTGAAGTATTGTACAGTCTGTCTCCTGCTTCATTCCTCTCACCCTCACTTTGGATCTGTGACATAGCGATTGCTATCTCAAGGACATGGCATACCTGGCAGGTACTAGGTAGTAAATCATGGTTTTAATCCATTAGAGGAAGTAATTTTGTAGTGCCTCAACTTTAACAGCTTATGATCACATTCAAAAGGAAATATGTAGCTTTCTTCCTTGTGTAGAAGAGAATGTATCTTTAAAAATAAAAAGAAAAATGAGTAAGAAAAGTATTCAATGATTCTCATCCCCTTTTTCCCTCTACAGTGATTTAAAATCACAGATGGAATTAGAAATGGGGTAAGTAATATTATTATTATTAGTTGAACTTTACAAAAGATAAAATTGAAAATTGAAGAGATTAATGTAGTTGATTAAATTCAGAGAGCTGACAGTAGTGTAGCCAGGGCTCAGGTCCAACAACATCTAACTGGCCTCAATGAATTCTGTAATTCCAGAAGAGATGGTTTTAAGCCAATTTATAAAATGGGATCAAGTTTTTTTTTTTTTAATTTTTTTAGTTGTAATTCAGAGTGGATTGAAATTTAACTACATTTCTCCAGTTCTTCAATTGTCTTCAGACTATGTCAACTAGGTAACTCATTGACATCCTTTGGGTCTGTGTTGGGAATATGGCTTTCTTGGAGCTGTTGAGTGTGGTGGTTTGACATATTTGATTCCATGGAAATGTTATATGCCAGGCTATATGGGCAAAGACTAAAGAGACTCCATTTTACCTTGAGACTCCATGTTAGGTAGAAAATGCTTCTCCTGTGAAAACACCCGCTTCTGTACTCATCATCAGTAGCTTAGCATGACATGTTTGGCAACACAAAATGGCAATTCTTGTGTAATGAAAAATTGTTCTCTTTGTGATTCCTATTTTCCTAAACAATATACCATGTCAACAGTGATTGTCTAGATGTTAGTAACCATTCTTGAATTTGTACCTAAGTAAGGTCATTTTGACCCACTTGGCTTCTGCTAATGATTTTAGATATCATGATGATGATGTTAGTTTGTAATTTTATTTTTTTATTTTTTTTGGCTGCATCACTGTAGTATGCTGATTTATTTATTTATTTATTTATTTTTATTGTAAACAAATGAGATACATGTTGTTTCTCTGTTTGTACATGGTGCAAAGGCATGCCATTTGTGTAATCACAAATCAACATAGGGCAATGTGGTTTGATTCATTCTGTCATTTTTTCCCTTCCCCCCACCCCTCCCACCCCTCTTTTCCCTCCATATATTCCTTCCTTCCTCACTTCCTCTCCCCTTCCCAACCCCAACTCTAACCCCAACACCAACCCCTCCACCCCCCATTATGTGTCATCATCCACTTATTAGCGATATCATTCGTCCTATGATTTTTTGAGATTGGCTTATCCCACTTAGCATGAAATTTTCCAATTTCATCCATTTGCCTGAAAATGCCATAATTTTATCATTCTTATGGCTGAGTAATATTCCATTGTATATATATACCACATTTCTTTCTCCATTCATCAACTGAAGAGCATCTAGGCTGGTTCCACAATCTGGCTATTGTGAACTGAGCAGCTATGAACATTGATGTGGCTGTATCTCTGTAATATGCTGATTTTAAGTCCTTTCGGTATAGGCCAAGGACTGGAATAGCTGGGTCAAATGGTGGTTCCATTCCAAGTTTTCTAAGGAGTCTCTACACTGTTTTCCAGAGTGGCTGCACTAATTTGCAGCCCCACCAGCAATGTATGAGTGTACCTTTCTCCCCACATCCTCGCCAACACCTGTTGTTGCTTGTATTCTTGATAATCGCCATTCTAATTGGGGTGAGATGGAATCTTAGGGTGGTTTTGATTTTCATTTCTCTTATTACTAGAGATGTTGAACATTTTTCCATATGTTGTGTTGATTGCTTGTATCTTCTTCTGTGAAGTGTCTATTCATTTCCTTAGCCCATTTGTGGATTGGATTATTTGCATTCTTGATGTAGAGTTTTTTGAGTTCTTTATAGATTCTGGAGATTAGTGCTCTATCTGAAGTATGATTGGCAAAGATTTTCTCCCACTCTGTAGGCTCTTTCTTCACATTGTTGATAGTTTCCTTTGCTGAGAGAAAGCTTTTTAGTTTGAATCTATCCCAGTTATTGATTCTTGCTGTTATTTCTTGTGCTATAGGAGTCCTGTTGAGGAAGTCTGGTCCTAAGCCGACATGTTGAAGCTCTGGACCTACTTTTTCTTCTATAAGATGCAAGGTCTCTGGTCTGATTCTGAGGTCCTTAATCCATTTTGAGTTTAGTTTTGTGCATGGTGAGAGATATGGGTTTAGTTTCATTCTGTTGCATATGGATTTCCAATTCTCCCAGCACCATTTGTTGAAGAGGCTATCTTTCTCCATTGCATTTGGCCCCTTTGTCTAGTATGAGAAAATTGTATTTATTTGGGTTTTTGTCCATGTCCTCTATTCTGTACCATTGATCCACCTTTCTATTTTGGTACCAATACCATGCTGTTTTTGTTACTATTGCTTTGTAGTAGAGTTGAAGATCTGGTATCACAATACCCCCAGCTTCACTCTTTCTGCCAAGGATTGCTTTAGCTATTCTGGGTTTTTTATTCTTCCAGATGAATTTCATAATTTCTTGCTCTATTTCTGTAAGGTACATCATTGGGAATTTAATTGGAATTGCATTGAATCTGTATAGCACTTTTGGTAGTATGGCCATTTTGACAATATTAATTCTGCCTATCCAAGAACATGGGAGATCTTTCCATCTTCGGAGGTTTTCTTTAATTTCTTTCTTTAGTGTTCTGCAGTTCTCATTGTAGAGGTCTTTCACCTCTTTTGTGAGATTGATTCCCAAGTATTTTATTTTTTTGATGCTATTATGAATGGGGTAGTTTTCCTAAATTCTCTTTCTGAACATTCATCACTTATGTATAAAAATGCCTTAGATTTATGCGCATTGATCTTATATCCCGCTAATTTACTGAATTCATTTATGAGATCTAAAAGTTTTCTGGTGGAATTTCCTGGTTCCTCTAAGTATATAATCATCATCAGCAAATAGGAATAGTTTGAGTTCTTCTTTTCCTATTCGTATCCCTTTAATTTCTTTGGTCTGTCTAATTGCTCTACTAGAGTTTCAAGGACGATATTGAAAAGAAGTGGTGAAGGAGGGCATCCCTGTCTTGTTCCAGTTTTTAAGGGGAATGCTTTCAGTTTTTCACCATTTAGAATGGTATTAGCCATGGGCTTAGCATAGATGGACTTTACAATGTTAAGGAATGTTCCCACTATCCCTATTTTTTCTAGTGTTTTGAGCATTAAGGGGTACTGTATTTTATCAAATGCTTTTTCTGCATCTATTGAAATAATCATGTGATTCTTGACTTTAAGTCTATTGATATGGTGAATTACATTTATTGTTTTCCTGATGTTGAACCAACCTTGCATCCCTGGGATGAAACCCTCTTGATCATGGTGCACTATCTTTTTAATATGTTTTTGCATGTGATTTGCTAAAATTTTGTTGAGAATTTTTGCGTCAATGTTCATTATGGATATTGGTCTGAAATTTTTTTCTCCATGTGTCTCTGTCTGGTTTAGGTATCAGGATAAAAGAAGTAAAACTCAACAAATAAATGACCTAACACTACAGCTCAAAGCCCTAGAAAAGAAGAAAACAGACCAACACCAAATGTAGTAGAAGACAGGAAATAGTTAAACTCAGAGCTGAAATCAATGAAATTGAAACAAAAGAAACAATACAAAAAATTGACAAAATGAATAGTTGGTTCTTCAAAAAAATACACAAAATTGATAAACCTTTAGCCACACTAACAAAGAGAAGACGAGAGAAAACCCAAATCACTAAAATTCGGAATGAACAAGGAAATATCACAACAGACACGACTGAAATACAAAACATAATTAGAGGCTATTTTGAAAATCTATACTCCAAAAAAATAGAAAATTTCAGACATCAACAGGTTTCTAGAGACATATGAATTACCTAAACTGAACGAGGAGGACATACACAATTTAAATAGAACAATCTCAAGTAATGAAATAGAAGAAGTCATCAAGAGCCTACCGACAAAGAAAAGTCCAGGACCAGATGGGTTCTCAGCCATGTTCTACAAAACCTTTAAAGAAGAGCTCATTGCAATACTTCTCAAAGTATTCCATAGAATAGAAGAGGAGGGAACTCTCCCAAACTCATTCTATGAAGCCAATAGTTTGTAATTTTAAAACATAGGAACACTTATGATTGATGTACTGGCTTATGGTATAAAAACCCCTGCAAACCTATGGTCAGAGTTGTTCTTCCAATAGCCATTTTGGGGCATTGTGTGAGATAGTGAGCCGTCCAGCTAATAAAGACTCTCAAATTTTGACTTCTTGGTGGTCAAAATTCTTGGTGGTGATGGTTCTGTTCTTACGTTGTGCTTCACAACTTTTGCAGGCCCCAGTGAGATCCTTGTTGCCTGGTAGATAGCCACTGCTCACCACTGACCTGGACACTCCTGTGGAGGGGAGAGGCTGCACCATTGCTCCTAGGGGAAGCCCTCTGAGAGACATTCTTCAGGCCCAGGCTGCATGATCTCTGGAGCCCCGCCCAGGACTGAACTAAATTCTATGAGAGTTGCCTTTTTCTGCACCCTCTGGGGACTCTGGTAAGTCTGTTTCTAGCTGATCTGTATCTGGGGACTCTGAGGAAGGCTGGAGGCAGCATTACCTCCCAAATTCGGGACTGGCAAGACGTTGCCCAGGCCCTCTGTTCAGGAATCTGGAGTGTCACATCATTTCTTTGGTGCCTTATTTGTTCTGTTGTTTTTCTGTTTTTTGTTGCTCTTGAGTGTGGACAAGGGTCAGTCTCTCTCATGTACTTCATCATGTACTTCCCTTCAATGCATATTGACCAATTTCCAGGAATTCCAGAGAAGGACTGCTGACTACAGGACCTAGCATGACATCTTTTCTCTCTCTAAATTCTGCAAAGGAGAATGGCCAACTTTTGAATTGGAAAGGCCCCTCAGGGGACAACCAAATTGTCTTTGGGCAGTCTTGACACCCTGATCAAATGTCTTATATTCAAATTTGAAAAGAAAAAAAAATGACTAAAAAAATTTTTAACCATATTCACTAAAGCTTGCATTAAAATGTAAATTGCTGCCAGCAGGAACTCCCAACTATTGGAGTTGGTCCAATACCAGGCTAAAATTTGGATGGTTGCTAACTAAGAGACCAGAGAAACCAGTTCAGAACAAAACTCAACCTGAGGGGTCTCCCAAGAAGACCATTGGAAGCAGGCTCTCTTGCTGTCTCTTTGGGAAACTCCTTCAGGGAGGGATATGGTATAACCTTTGTCTATATTCTCTTAATTCTTTTCATCACTGATGAGCAGGACCACGTCAGGATGGAGGCCAGAAAGACTTTTAAAATTCTATTTTTTCAAGTTCATAATTTCGATCTGGTGCACCTAGGTTAATATTTAGTTTTTCACAAATGTCCTCTTTTATTTTATCTTATTTTACTTTATTTTTAATTTTGATTTATTGTACACAAATGGGGTACAACTTTCATTTCTCTGGTTGTACACAAAGTAGAGTCATACCATTTGTGTAATCATACATGTACATAGGGTAAGGATGTTTGTCCCATTCTATTATCTTTTCTTTGCCCACCCACCCCCCGTCCATCCTTCCTCTCTACAGTCTCCTTCCTCCATTCTTGCCTCTCCACCCCTTTTATGTGTCATCATCGACTTATCGGAGAAATCATTCGACCTTTGGTTCTTTTGGATTGACTTATTTCACTTAGCATGGTATTCTCCAACTCCATTCATTTACCTGCAAATGCCATAATTTTATTCTTCTTTACGGTTTAATATATTTCATTGTATATATATATATATATATATATATATATACCACAGTTTCTTTATCCATTCATCTATTGAAGGGTATCTAGGTTGATTCCACAATCTAGCTATTGCGAATAGAGCAGTTATGAACATTGATGTGACTGTGTTACTCTGGTATGCTGATTTTAAGTCCTTTGGGTATAGGCAAAGGAATGTTATAGCTGGATCAAATGGTGATTCCATTCCAAGTTTTCTAAGGAATCTCCATACTGCTTTCCAGAGTGGCTGCACCAATTTGCAAACCCACCAGCAATGTATGAGTGTACCTTTCACCCCCCCATCCTCTTCAACACCTATTGTTGCTTGTACTCTTGAAATAGACATTATAATTGGGTGAGATGAAATCTTAGGGTAGTTTTGACTTACATTTCTCATATTACTAGAAATGTTGAACAGTTTTTCATATATCTGTTGATTGCTTACAGATCTTCTGTGAAGCGTCTGCTCATTTCCTTAGTCAATTTATTGATTGGGTTATTTGTATTCTTGGTGTAAAGTTTTTTGAGTCTTTACAGATTCTGGAGATTATGCTCTATCTGCAGTGTGTGTAGCAAAGATTTTTCTACCACTCGTCTCTCTCTTCACATTGTTGATTGTCTCCTTTGCTGAGAAAAAACTTTTTAGTTTGAATCTGTCCCGCTTATTGATCCCTGCTTTTATTCTTGTACTTTTGGAGTCATGTTAAGGAAGTCTGGTCCTAAACCAACATGATGAAGATTTGGACCTACTTTGTTTTCTGTTAGGTGCAGTGTCTCTGGTCTAACTGATTCATTTTGAGTTGACTTTTGGGCAGGGTGAGAGATAACGGTTTAGTGTCATTATTCTGCATATGGATTTCCAGTTTTGCCAGAATCATTTGTTGAAGAGGCTATCTTTTCTCCGTTGTATGTTTTTGGCACCTTTGTCTAGTATGAGATAACTGTATTCATGTGGATTTGCATTTGTGTCCTCTATTCTGTACCATTGATCTACCTGTCTAATTTGGTGCTTTTGTTACTATGGCTCTGTAGTATAGGAGCCCCATTAACAAAGAGAAGGAGAGAGAAAACTCAAATTACTAATATGAAAAGGGAAATATCCTGACAGACATTATTGAAATACAAAACATAATTAGAAGCTATTTTTGAAAATGTATACTCCAACAAATGCAAAATCTTAAAGACATGGACAGGTTTGTAGAGACCTATGATTCACCCAAACTAAATCTGGAGGACATGTCTTAACTTTTCTTTCTGTATATTTTGAATAATTTCAGACTCCAACATTACAAATTCTCATGGGTAATCAAACCATGTTTTAATAAAAAAATATTCAAAATGTTTTAAAAGGAATATCATGCCTGTGAAAGACCATATCTGTGATCCAGGTACCTGCACAGTACTAGAGTATTGTTTAAAAGAAGAAGAGTCTCATGTATATTTTGAGTTTTGTAAATACTTATAGTAAGCATCAACTTCTATCAAAGAGTCTTGCAATCACCTAGTGCTTTAAAAAGTAGAAGTTTATTCTTTTGGTGTAATAATCCCATGTAAATGGTTCAACTTGTCAAAGCACTTCTCTTCTTCATTTGTGGACCCAGATTCCTCTCAATCTTTTGCTTGATCACCGTTGAAGTTGTGTCTTCTTGTTCAAACTATAATCATAGCTAGAACCACTAGCATTTCCTGGAGCTCGTTAAAAACTCAGAATCCCAAGCCTCACCCTAGAACTGATGAAGTATTATTTGATTTTAGCTCTAAATGTTTCAGGTGTATTTTGTAGATTGAGAAATTAACAGAGCACTGTATTTTGACACCATCTGTCCAGAAGCCAACATAAATCTGAGGAAGACACATATAACATTTAAATTTCAGCCTGGAAGTTACACATATCTTCTTCTTATATCCAATTGATAAAACCTCCACCACAGAGCTATCCCTATGTGTAAAGTAGGTCTGAGGAATGTAAACACACTTGTAGTTGCCTGAATGCTGATACCCTTTGTTACTAAAAAGGGCTATTTTCTTTCAGTAGACAAGTAGCAGTCTGCCACAGGCACCTGGTACCAGGAGCAGTCAGAATAGTTTCATTAAAAATATAATTCAATTTTGTTGACTCATTATTTTAAGAGCTATTCTAGGAAGAATTGACAAAATGTGTGTTCCTAGCTAGCATTCTAGTAAATTACACTTTTTCTAAAAGCCCAATATCAGTCCAGATCTGAAGAAATCACACGAATGTCTCCCATCAAGGGACTGCCCTTTCAGAGATAATTTCAAATTCATGTTTTAAATCTCCTACAGCAATACAAATTCCCCCTTTTAAAACACAACTCTCATTCCTTAAAAGCCCCTTCATTAGAGCTCCTAGATCTCAGGTCAACAATGGGTAAAATCTCCTACCTTTTCAATTTTTTTTGTGAACATTTGTTTTCTTGCCTCCCTGGTTTTCCTGGCACTGTGCTTCTACTTACGTGAAAAGTGTTTTCTCTCTCACAGGTCTCATGCCAACATCTTAGAGGTGAGATTTGCGATTACTTTTAACTACCACTTCTAGCTCACAACCTTTCTCCAGTTAGTTTTTCCTCTCTATACAAATATATTGAACTACACTCTTCCTTAGAAAAGTCATCAAGGGCTTCCAGGGTCATTGCACCTTGAAGGTGTTGGTTCTCTGCTCACCATCATTCAAGATGGTTCTGTTATGCCTCACAGTTATTTTAATATCACAGAGAAGATACTTCCAAAGTACTGGCTCCTAAGTGGAACAGTTGACCATGTGTCTTCCAAATAATTTTGTCCTTTAACCTTACTTCTAGAGTCAAAAACCAAGATCTTGCCATAAACATAAAATTCCATATCCATTAATTTTTAACCACTTCTCAGTACTTTCTGCTTCTTTGTACTAGTGCCACTAACTGTATTATTTAACCCCATCACAACATACAAGTCAACTTTAAATGCTATTGCCTTAGTGACTTCGAATGGTTGTTTTCTGTCTCAATTATTCCTCCTCCAGATATCTGCATTGTTTGCTTCTTCACTTCCTTTGTTTTATAATCTAGATGTGTCTCATTAATAATGAATTTTTTATCTTATAGAAATGCAAATCTTATTCACTTTATGGCTTATGTTTTTTCCTTATTATCATCTACCATGTTATACAATTTATTATTTATACACAAGAATGTTATTTATAAAAATGTTGGGATTTCTTTCTTTTTTTAAAAATCTTTAGTATTAAATTGCCTGCCCCTAATATGTAATATACTGCCTGGCACATAGTGAATGGTTGACAAATACATGTTAAATTGATAATAACCTAATACTTGAGTGAACTTTTGCAACTTGTGGTGCAATAAGTTGCAGCCACATATTTCCTAGTTATTAAGAGTTAGAAAATCTACAGAGAATAGATAAATTATCTGTGTGGGTACTGGCAGTTCGCTAAGAAAAGCAAAACTGAAGGGCAAAGCTCTAGAGAGACAACAATTTTAATAAATTGATTTTAATTCTGGAACAGAAAGCAAGTGACTGATTTTTCCCTAGGAGGAGTTGGTGATTCTGGGCACAAACAGGAGGTGAAGAATCTGGAACTTGCACTCATGCAGGGCAGCTCTCAGAGGAAAGGTATGCTACAGAGGTTCTAGGAGTTTGGGAGGAATTTGAAGAGACACAAGTTTTCTCCCCTCCCATTTGGGACCAGGTTTTAGGGCAGTTGCTATTCTCACATTCTGTCTCCTGAACTGTAAAATTCCAGGGACATATTTTCTCCAATGAAGAAAAGATCCAATATTTCCAGCTTAAATTCATGAAATAGTATCTAAAGCCCAATTGCAATCTAAAAAGGGGACACAGTGAAGGGAGCAGTGGTGTACTTTCCAATACTTTCAAACTACTTTATTTGCAGAGTCTGACATCAGGACAAGGATAGGGATCACACTAATCATATGTAGTCAGTTTGCATTGATGTTAATGACACTGAGTGTCCTTATAGAGAGGATGTGTGTGTAGGGTATTTTATCTAATGCCTCCCTTGCATTATATATCCTGTTAGAAGATTGAGGTGTGGAATTGTGTCATGAGTGGAGGAGAGAGAAGTAAAACTCTTCAGTGAATCCTAGAAGAAAATACTCTTTATTTTTATCATGCTTCTTTACTTATCCTTGCACAATAGGGTTTTCCCTGTCCCATTCACTGATAATTCTTTGTTCTGTAACTCTCATTCACAATATCTGTTCCCCCCTTTGGATTTACTCCTCATATTCTTTGCTTAACTTTCCATCCCTTCCTTACTATTATTTTTCAAATACACATCTAAAATGCTGATCTCTGAAGATCCTGCTAATTTGATATAACATATCTGAGTATATGGGGGATTTCCCTCATTTCCTGTTCATGGCTTCTTGAATTTATTTTGGTTTCACGTGGATAGTTGGATTGTGATTCTTTGCATGGAAATGGGGATGGAGTATCAGAGAGAGATTCCATGGAGCACAGAGTCTTGGGTTCTGGACCTGGATTTTTTCTGCCTGATCTCTGCTCAATTCTATCTCCATCATACACTGAGGTGCACACAGAAACAAGGCAACTTTTTATCAGAAAAATGAACAAAGGATATTGAAGTAAAAGACATAAGTGTAGATTTAGGAAATGTGCATCACACAACACACACACACACACACACACACACACACACACACTGATGGAATGGAGAGTGGAGGTTAGAGCAGAAGAAATGCCATCTGACTGTAAGATATGAAACTTTCAGGGAATGAGACTATTCAAAAAGTGTCATGTGTGACTTGAGCACCAATAAGCAGAACACTGGGAGGATAAGTGGACAGTAAGATGAAAGCTGGGAAAGGGTTTTGAAAGCCAAGGTGAGTATATCAACCATTGTATCAGAAACCACAGTAATTGTTTATTTGTATTTGTCAATCATTCTATTTCTACAGTGCCCACTTTCCACTCCAAGAAATAGAAAGGAGGCAAAAGGAGAAAGATATGGGAGAAACAAGAGGAGGGAATACCAAAATTGGTCCTTCTTCCCTGTTGGAGATATAGAATAGGATCTCAGTGAATGACTGGATGATCCAAATAAAGAATTATATAACTGACCACTGTTGATACTGGCATTCATTAAATCTAGAACTAAAGTTCTAAATATAATAATTCTCACAATGTAAACTTGCCTAAGTATGTTACCCAAAGTGTGAAATTATTTTTATTCCACTAACTTGTGTGAAACATTTTATTTAGAATTTAATAAGTACTAAATACTATACAAAAGGAATTCTGGTCTATGTTTTGGAAATATAAGAATAGTTTTGTTGAAGCTGAGGAAAGTTGTTTAATATTGTTATTCTTCACAGAAAATGGTTGAGAGTGGGTACTTCTGAACTGCCTCAAGGAAAGGAGTTGATACGTCTGAGGCCAGGATATGTTGTATTTGAAATGTCTTCAGGGCTGTCTTTAGTTTATTGGAAACATGGTAAATATACGTGTATGTTTTGCACTGAGTTTCTAAGTTCAGGGATTAGAAAACCAGATGTCTTCAGTGGGATTGTAGTATCTTAAAGGAGTAGAAATTCAGCAGATATGACTTTATGTCCAATCATACAAACTTTAGCAACAGCAACTAATGGGAAAATTCTGGTAAATTACTTGGAGTTATTTTTATTCTTAAGAGATAAATTAATCTTTAAAAAAAAATACTGATCTTACATACTTTGTGCCTCCAAGTTGTGTACTTTGCCAATGAATAGGTATCCAAACATTATAACCTGGTTTCAAGGTGCTTTGCTGGAGGACAAGTTACTTTTCCAAGCTTATCTGTGATATGTTTGGACTTGGGCTAACTAGAAATTTCACATTGATCTATTTGCCTTAGAAAATACTTTCCTTCTCATTTACCTTAAAATGCACCTTCATTTTTCTGATCCTTAATGTTCTCATTTCTCTAATTTTTGTATCTTTGAATCCCAACTTTTTTATAATGAAAGTCTTATTTGATTTCTATTTTCCTCTCTGCCTTGGCCTTGTACATTCAAAATGTGATGTTGTTTTATTCATTTTACTTTTTATATTATTTAAGATATTTGGAACTGTCATTTTTATCTTCTGATTACAGTAAAAAAACAGGTGTGATCCATAATATTGGCAAAATTCCAGTCACTCAACACAATATGTTCAAGTTTTAAAACTGTTGTGCAGCTGCATTATGAGTAGAAGAACAGTTGGAATTGATTTTGAACATTGGGTTAAGAGTCTCAATGAGACTACTCCAATGGCACATAGTCCAGAGTCACATTTTCTGCATGGCATGCAGATGTATTTAAACTTCATAGCAACAATAAAAGGTAGATTAACTTATTACTTACGTTTTACATGTCTATATCAAGGCACTTGTTAAGTGTCAGGCCACTCTTGGGCAGTGCGTGGGGCTTCATATTAGGCAGTGTGGCTTCAGACCATACCAGGCCACCGAGCTAACCCATTTCTAACCCTGGTTTTCAATGTTTGCATCTCAGGCTGAATATGACTTTCTTCAGTGAAAGTTACAGATCATCATCTCCTCACATAATTTTGAATTCTTTACTATTGAATCTATCGAATAGGAGTTTGTACTAGGAGATGGTTTTCCTTTTTTTAAAACCAATCACATACTGTCAGTCATAATTAATGATCCTATTCACATTTATCTTGAAGCTCAGATAAGTTGTTAATAAAAGGGAACATTTTTCCCAAACATTTTTTTTCAATAATGACAGCAAAAAAGGATTATGGAATTATGGGGAGAGAGTTAAAAAAAAAAAACACAATTTAAAAAATGTTTTTAAACACTGGAATAAACTAGATTGAAAAAGTTGACAGACTGAACTGTGTAAAAAGGAAACAAAGTCACAGAGGAAAAGAAAGAACACACAGAAGAAAAGCCAAACCATGATTCTTATAAAAAAATATAGTGATGATTTGGGGACATTAATATGCATTCTACTAAAATATCATGATTGCTAAAGATGATTTGACAAATGACATATAATGAGAAGGGCAGTATTTTCAGAAAGAAAATCTGATAAAAACATAAAAATTGGTTGATAGCATAAGAAGATGATAAGATATAATTTTATAAACATTTTATATTTCAAAAAGTATCTTTTGTATAATAATAAAGTAACATCATAAATTTTCTTTTGCAAATACTTCAACTTTTCTGGAAAAATTATCAAGATTGATAACTCACCATACTTTTATATGAGAAAAAAGAATATAGAGAGATACATACAAAGATGTCTACAAATATTTTAGGATGTATGTATAGAAAATAAGGGTGATTATTTCTAGAGAATAGAAAAGTAGATTGAAATAATCTAAAGAAAGATGTTAATTTCCTCCTTACATTGTTCTGTTTACTCTGTCTCATCATGCCATTTATTCTATAACAATTATTTGGTGATAATTACATAGTATTCTATAATAATTATACAGTTAATAATAAAGCACAAAATATGAAAAATAATTTTGAATAGATAACTTTGGTAATCTCTTTTGTTTGAGAAATAATAGTACACTTGGTAAACTATTCTGAAGTTATTTGGAGAACCATTTATGAGAGTGAAAATTGGAAATGACATAAATATCCCAATGAACAAAAGATTAACCAAATACTTCTAAAGATTGATATGTGATCACACTATTAAATTAACAATTAATCTGAGAAATAAAAAAAAATTGTTATTAAATAATGGGGGAACTTTGGAATGTGTAGAAGAAAATGAGAGGGAGGGGATATGAAAAATGGTGGAATGAGACAGACATCATAGCCCTATATACATGCGTGATTACACAAATGGTATGAATCTGCATTGTGTACAACCACAGAAATGAAATTGTGTACCCATTTGTGTAC
>NW_025920322.1:115606-211359 GCF_902686445.1 Sciurus carolinensis | reverse complement strand
TTCTCTCTTCCTCTCTCTTTCTCTGCCATCTATCTAATTTTTTTCATTAATTTAAATCATTGTGGAGTGTCACACAGATAGATTCTGCATCCTGTGGCCTTCCTTCATTAGTCAAGTTGCTCAAGAATTTGGCCTAAACCATGCCACTTTTTCTATGGACATGTGATACCTTTCATCAGATTATTGGGGTATTGTTTGTTTTTTTTACTGCTTTTTACCCTGACCTCCTCCCCCTTCTCCTCCTCCTCCTCCTCCTCCTTCCCCTCCTTTTCTTCTTCTTCTTCCCCTCCAGGGGAATTTGGGGTTGTTTTTTAGTTTAAGAAGAGTTGTATGCTCCCTTTGGTTCCAAAGACCCTGCTTATGACCATCACAATCTTTCCCATATTTGCCTTCACAGGCTCCCAGAAGGAAGAACTAGATATGCAAGGCCATGGTGTTCTGTCCAGTGCAACTGGCATGGAGAAAGGATATACCACCAATCTTTATTTGACCAGATTTATTGTGTCCTCCCTGTTTTCCTGCCTCCTTTATTCTGCCACTATCTCCCTTCTTCTCCCCTCTCCCTCTATCCTTCCCCAGATTCCTAGCTTATAAGCCAATTATAGCAAAACTTTCTCTCACACAGGAAAGCATGCCGAGGAATGTCAGAATAGCACTGTATGAATAATGAGTTGTCCACACATGGCATGATATTAGATAGCCAATCCTGAAACCTGGCGTTAACACGTCATAAGTCTCCAAGGAACTAGTAGGCAAGCAACATTTTTGTGTACTTCCTTATTTTGGTATCCAGTGCCCTTTGGCTCATTTCCAGGTGACATCTTGTCCAAGACAGCACTCAACAGGCTCCCCCTTTTTGTTATAAAAAGAAAAGGACAGCGACTGTGCCTGTCTTAGGTGCCAGAGTCAGACTTCATCCTTACCCTGTCATTGGGTGTCAAAGAGCTGTTGGCATGCTTTGATCCATGTCTTAGGTCGGTATAAAGTCCACCCTGTGCTTACCCATCATTGACTACCAGTCCTGTAATTGGGAGAACAAAATCTGGGGATCAGAGCCTTGGTCCATGGCCATAAGGGCTTGCTGTACCACTAAAGCTTGCCGTCTATGATGACTCCTTAGAGACAACAGATATCTGAGCAGCAATAATAACAGCAAGAACAACAATCCCATCACAGCAAAACTTCCTATCCATTGTTTACCAAATTGTAACGCTGACTGTAAGAGACTAATGGCTTCTGGCATACCCAGGATCTTGAACTGAGTACTATTTACCACAAATATAGAATTTCTTAATAGGGTAGTCAAATTAGTAAACTCTTTAGTCCCATGTCCCATTAAGCATGCTTCCAAGCTGTTTGGACAGATTTGCAGCACCAGTAATATTAGAATAGGGTATAGGGGTAACACATAGTGCTTGGGTGTGCACTAGACAACCCATCTGTGCGGTGACAGTCAACATGTCCACTTATTCTTGTAGTAAATCCACTCTTTGGTTTAGAATCAGGATTCCCATGGTGAGATGTGCATTGATATTTTCCTGGGCTGTCAATGCTTTGGCAGTGGCTTGTGACAGATTGTTGAGCATGTGAGCAGTAAGAATAGCAGTTCCTAGGGCAAGTCCAGCAGTAGTGGCAGCAGCCACAGCAGCCACCACAGCAACAGCAATGGCTATAATGGCTGAGATACCAAAATCTCTTTTTGCTTTCACAGGTAGGAAATTCCACTCACTATGAATTAAGGTCACTGGGACTGGAATGAATTTTGGAATCCTGGCAATCACAGCCAGAGGAAATAGTGAAACATTCCAACAACTAGACACATAACACTCTTAACACATAACACAGTTAAGGACCTCAGTATCATTATTGTTGTTATTAGTAATGTTAATATCAAACTTAGAACTGTTAGAATGAACACAAACAGAGACATGACACATACGGGAGTAGGGGGGAAAGCCTGATAAAAGGAAGAGTAATTGGCCTCGCACCCTGTATAACTATAAACAGGTGTATTACTTCCCTATATATAGGCTTGCTTTTTTTATTTTTTTTATTTTATTTTATTGTGAACAAATGGGATACATGTTCTTTCTCTGTACATAGAGTAAAGGCATACCATTTGTGTAATCATACGTTTACATAGGGTGATTTTGGTTGATTCATTGTTATTTTTTCCCCTTTCCCCCACCCCTCCCATCCCTCTTTTCCCTCTATACAGTCCTTCCTTCCCCCATTCTTGCCGCCCCCCTAACCCTCACTCTAACACTAAAACTAACCCCTCCCACACCACATTATGTATCATCATGTATGTATTATCAGCGAGATCATTCTTCCTTTGGTTTTTTGAGATTGGCTTATCTCACTTAGCATGATATTCTCCTATTTCATCCATTTGCTTGCAAATGCCATAATTTTATCATTCTTTATGGCTGAGTAATATTCCATTGTATATATATGCCACAGTTTCTTTATCCATTCATCAACTGAAGGGCATCTAGGTTGGTTCCACAATCTGGCTATGGTGAATTGAGCAGCAATGAACATTGATGTGGCTGTATCTCTGTAGTATGCTGATTTTAAGTCCTTTGGGTATAGGCCAAGGAGTGGGATAGCTGGGTCAAATGGTAGTTCCATTCCAAGTTTTTAAGGAATCTCCATACTGCCTTCCAGAATGGTTGCACTAATTTGCAACCCCACCAGCAATGTATGAGTGTACCTTTTTCGCCACATCCTCGCCAACACCTGTTTTTGCTTGTGTTCTTGATAATCGCCATTCTGATTGGGGTGAGATGGAATCTTAGGGTGGTTTTGATTTGCATTTCTTTTATTACTAGAGATGTTGAACATTTTTCCATATGTTTGTTGATTGTTTGTAGGTCTTCTTCTGTGAAGTGTCTGTTCATTTCCTTAGACCATTTGTCGATTGGATTATTTGTAGTCTTGGTGTTGAGTTTTTTGAGTTCTTTATAGATTCTGGAGATTAGTGCTCTATCTGAAGTATGATTGGCAAAGATTTTCTCCCACTCTGTAGGCTCTTTCTTCACATTGCTGATAGTTTCCTTTGCTGAGAGAAAGCTTTTTAGTTTGAATCTATCCCAGTTGTTGATTCTTGCTTTTATTTCTTATGCTATGGGTGTCCTGTTGAGAAAGTCTGGTCCTAAGCCGACATGTTGAAGATTTGGACCTACTTTTTCTTCTATAAGATGCAGGGTCTCTGGTCTGACTCTGAGGTCCTTAATCCATTTTGAGTTTAGTTTTGTGCATGGTGAGAGATATGGATTTATTTTCATTTTGTTGCATATGGATTTCCAATTTTCCCAGCAGCAATTATTGAAGAGGCTATCTTTTCTCCATTGCATATTTTTGGCCCCTTTGTCTAGTATGAGGAAATTATACTTGTTTGGGTTTGTGTCCGTGTCCTCTATTCTGTACCATTGATCTACCTGTCTATTTTGGTACCAATACCATGCCGTTTTTGTTATTATTGCTTTGTAGTACAGTTGAAGTTCAGGTATTGCAATACCCCCTGCTTCATTTTTCCTGCGAAGGATTGCTTTAGCAATTCTGGGTTTCTTATTCTTCCAGATGAATTTCATGATTGCTTGTTCTACTTCTGTAAGGTACATCATTGGGATTTTAATTGGAATTGCATTGAATCTGTATAGCACTTTTGTTAGTATGGCCATTTTGACAATATTAATTCTGCCTATCCAGGAACATGGGAGATCTTTCCATCTTCTAAGGTGTTCCTTAATTTCTTTCTTTAGTGTTCTGTAGTTCTCATTGTAGAGGTCTTTCACCTCTTTTGTGAGATTGATTCCCAAGTATTTTATTTTTTTCGAGACTATTGTGAATGGAGTAGTTTTCCTAACTTCTCTTTCTGAAGATTCATCACTTATGTATAAAAATGCATTGGATTTATGAGCATTGATCTTGTATCCTGCTACTTTACTGAATTCACTTATGAGTTCTAAGAGTTTTCTGAAGCTATTTTGAAAATCTATATTCCAACAAAATAGAAAATTTCAAAGATATCAACAAGTTTCTAGAGACCTATGAATTGCCTAAACCAAACGAGGAGGACATACACAATTTAAATAGACCAATTCCAAGCAATGAAATAGAAGAAGTCATCAAAAGCCTACCAACAAAGAAAAGTCCAGGACCTGATGGTTTCTCAGCCGAGTTCTACAAAACCTTTAAAGAAGAGCTCATTCCAATACTTTTCAAAGTATTCCATGAAATAGAAGAGAAGGGAACCCTCCCAATCTCATTCTACGAAGCCAATATCACCCTGATACCTAAACCAGACAGAGACACATCGAGGAAAGAAAATTTCAGACCAATATCATTAATGAACATCGACGCAAAAATTCTCAACAAAATTTTAGCAAATCGCATACAAAAATGTATTAAAAAGATAGTGCACCATGATCAAGTGGGTTTCATCCCAGGGATGCAAGGTTGGTTCAACATCAGGAAATCAATAAATGTAATTCACCATATCAACAGACTTAAAGTCAAGAATCACATGATTATTTCAATAGATGCAGAAAAAGCATTTGATAAAATACAGCACCCCTTCATGCTCAAAACACTAGAAAAAATAGAGATAGTGGGAACGTTCCTTAACATTGTAAAGGCCATCTATGCTAAGCCCATGGCTAATATTATTCTTAATGGTGAAAAACTGAAAGCATTCCCCCTAAAATCTGGAACAAGGCAGGGATGCCCTCTCTCACCACTCCTATTCAATATCATCCTTGAAACTCTAGCCAGAGCAATTAGACAGACCAAAGAAATTAAAGGGATACAAATTGGAAAAGAAGAACTCAAACTATCCCTATTTGCTGATGATATGATTATATACTTAGGGGAACCAGGAAATTCCACCAGAAAACTCTTAGGCTTGCTTTTGACTGCACCTTTATTGAATGAGAGAGAGATCGCCTCCCTCTATCATGGCAGTTTCTGAGGTGGCTAACCAGAGGAAGAAAAGACTACCTCTTAACTTGAAGTTTAGACTAGTAATGAGTGGCTATACAGTGGAACCAGCTGGAAGGTAAGGGATACCTAGAAGTTCTGTAGTAGGAAATAATTGAGGGAAAACTTGTGTGCCAAGTGATACATCCCCAAAAGTTTTAGGAAGAGCTAACAACAGGCAGGCTTACCACCATCACCATCATTTTGTGTTTTGGTGCCATTTTCTTTCTTATGGATAGTTCTTACCAAGCGCTCCAGGACCCAGATAGGTTGTTTTTGGTACTGAGAAAAACACAAACAGATTCTCTCCCCCAAATTAATACTGGGTCAGGTCCTTTCCAGGACCCAGTCAAGATGTCTTTCCACATTTCTTGTGGATGGCCAGACTTTCCACTAAAAAGTCTATCAGCTGCAGTACATCCCATAGCATCCAAAGTTAAAAAAATTGAGGGTGAATAAAGCAAGGTTAAGTCTATTCTTGGGAGGGGCTAATGCCCCTATTCCCCCTTTTTGTTTCGTTAAGCAGACTTTCAGTGTTTGATTAGCCCTTTCCATGATAGCTTGTCCTTGTGGATTGTAGGGCAATCCTGTAGAATGACAGATATTAAACTTTGAGCAAAACTGTTGAAATGAAGAAGAAGTATACGCAGGCCCATTATCTTTTTTAAATGATTTTGACCTTCCCATAGTAGCAAAGCCTTGAAGGCAATGACTGATTACATCTTTTGTCTTTTCCCCTGTATGGGCAGTAGCAAATATATATCCTGAGTAGGTATCTACAGTTACATGTACACATCTTTAAAGTACCAAATTCAGGGATATGGGTGACATCCATCTGCCATTCACGATTTGGAAGGAGTCCTCTAGGATTGACTCCAAAATGAGGAACAGATAAATGAGGCACACATGCAGGACACTGTTTTACTATATTTCTGGCTTCTTCTTTTGTAATGTTATATATTATTTTGAGAGTAGTAGCATTGAGATGAAAATCTTTATGGAAATTAATTGCTTCTTGTACATTATTAAACACATGAGGATCTCAAGTAGTTGAGTCTGCAGTAGAATTTCCTTGAGCTAAAGGCCCAGGTAAGCGTGAATGTGCTCTGATATGGCCTATATATAAAGGTTCTTTGTGAGCCCACAGAAGAGTTTGTGCTTGATAAAAGCATCGTTGTAAGGTAGATTGAGGGCTAACGGGTCCAGCTGTCTCAAGCTGGGGCACAAGCTGGGCAATATAAAGACTGTCAGTATAAATATTTAAAAGTTTCTCAGGAAATGTTTGTAAGGCAGTTATAATTGCTTCTAGTTCAGGTTTTTGAGCAGACTTATGAGAACTAATAATAGTCTGTACTTCATCAGAAACTACTGTAACTGTACCAGAGGAGGAGCCATCTGTTAAGAATGTATTTGCTGCTGGGATAGGTTGAGCCTTAACAACCTGAGGGAAAATAACAGGACATCTTTTGAAGAAGCTGATAATAGGTGAACTTGGCAAGTGATTATCAAATATGGCCATGGTGGCACAATAGACAATTGCCCAATCTTCATTATTGTTAACTAGTATTTCAATCTCTTTTGCCGTGTATGGGGCAATAAATGTCTGAGGATGAACTCCAAGAACTTGAAGGGCTTTCTTAAGTCCTAATGTAACTAGATTTGCCACAATCACAGGATATAGGGAAACAACATTTTTGGGGGACACTGGCAAATGGATCCATATCAGGAGTCCAGTTTGCCACAACAGACCTGTAGGAGTATATATAGAATCTGACACTATGAGGCTAAAACGCAAGGATAGATCAACTCTATCACTATGAGCATTTTCTAACGCTTGTTCTACTAACCTCAAGGCTTTTCTACCTTCAGGAGTTAAATTTCTGGGGGATGTAGGGTCTGAAACTCCTTGGAGAATATCAAACAGAGGCTTAAGTTGACCAGTGGTGATTCCCAAATTTGGCCTTATCCAGTTTATATCACCTAATAATTTTTGGAAATCATTTAGTCTTAAGCTTTCATGTGGCTAATTGAATTTTTTGTGGCCCTAACACAGGTATCTAATATTTGATGTCTTAGAAAGGTAATAGGACTGTGGGTTTGCACCTTTTCTGGGGAAACATGTAATCCCAATTTTCTAGGGTTTTAATAATATTGTTAAATGTCCCTAAATAAAGTCTCCTGTTTTCTGTGAGCCAAAAGAATATCATCCATTTAATGGAGACAATAAAGTTCTTTACAATTTTGTCTAATCTGTGATATAGCCTGGCCAACATATATTTGACACATAGTGGGACTGTTTGCCATTTCCTGGGGAAGGACCACCCATTGGTATCTAGTATTAGACCCTTCATTATTTAAAGAAGGAATGGAAAAGGCAAATCGAGGGCTATCCTCAGGATGAACAGGAATGGAAATAAAACAACCTTTCATATCTATAGAGATGATATGATAATGTTTCATAACAGCAGCTAATGAGGGGAGACCCAGTTACACCAGGCCCATAATCTGCATACTGGAATTTATGGCTCTCAGATCTTGCAAAAGTCGCCATTTCCCAGACTTATTTATGACAAAAATGGGTGTATTCCAAGGGGAAGTGGAAGGAATGATATGATTTTTCTTCAATTGCTGATTAACTATTTCCTGGGTTGCCTCTATTTTTTCTTTAGAAAGGGGCCACTGGGGGACCCAGATAGAATTACTGGTTTTCCATGTTATCTTTAATGGTTCAGTGGCCCCTCCAGAAAACCCAGCCCCTTAGTCCCTGTTTGTCCTTTGGCTTGAATGGGGCAGGTCATACCTTGTAGATTCTTGCCTAGTCCTTTTCCAGGGATGTAACCTTGTCCCACAATGACTGGTAAAACAGTTGGGTTTAGACAGGAAGTATTTGGTTCAACTGAGGAAGAAATGACAGCATCCATCTGTGTTAAAATGTCTCTTCCCCAAATAATGACAGTCAGGTGAGCTAATACATAAGGTTGGAATGTTCCTGTTTTCCCATCAGGGTCCTCCCAAGATAATACAGCAGAACTTTGTAATGGGGTTTGGGCAAATCCAAATTCCCATAAGGTAGTACTGGATGCTGTAACAGGCCATGATTTATTCCAGTCCTTCTGTCTTATAATAGAGATGTCAGCACCCATGTCTATTAGATCCTCTATCGGAGTACCATTAACTTTTAATTTAAGCATGGGTCTATTTTTTGTTGATTGTGCCCAAAAGACACCTGATCCTGTGGATCCAAACCCATTGTTTCCTCCAGTCCTTTGTGAACTGGGAAAAGTCCCATGATGGCTAGACAATATCAATATATGTGCTATTTTATCTCCTGGAGAAACAACAGATACCCCTCAAGGGGAAGATAACATAATCTTTATTTCTCCAGTTTAATCAGAATCAATGACTCCTGGAAATACTTGTAATCCTGACAGAGCTGTGGAACTCCGCCCCAACAATAATCCTACTGTGCCCTCAGGGAGTGGTCCATGTATGCCTGTGGGGACCACTTGTACTCCCATCTCTGGGGTTACAATGAGTCGGGCGGAGGCACAGAGGTCCAATCTCCTGCTCCCTGATGTTCCTCGGGACAATGAGGAGATAACCAGAAAGGATTGTGAGTGGGGATCTGTACTATGTTATTCTGATAGGACCCCTGTGTTTGAGGGCCCCGGATTGGGCCCCCCTGGCTGTTTTTTTGACTGGACTGGCATAGGATATCTCTCTATATCAAATCTTGATGTACAATATGTTGCCCAGTGGCTTCCTTTTCAGCACTGGGGACATAGACCTGGGGCAGGTTGATTTGTCCTTTGTTGTTCTCCAGTCTTAGGTGTTCCCACAGACTTCTGTGAGGTCCTAAGTGATGAGTAGGAGGAAATCTCACCACAGAATTGTGATCTGTCCTTGTACCAGGGGATCCTCAGCGAGGGTCACCAGGGATGAGGCAGAGCCTTTCCCCAACCACAGACCCACCAAGTGTACCAAATGCTACAGATTAAGACATATTTTTATTAAGTCCCCCATAGACTTCCCCAGGGACTGTGGTTTTAGAGGAGACTGAGATGAAGAGCCCCTAGGGAGAGAAAGGGACACTTTGTGGCTGCAGGACAGCAGTAAAACTGGGGATTCATGGTGAAGTGGGGCCCAGATGCTCTCCCCTTCTTACTCCTTGTTTCTCCTCACTCAGTTTGATTGCTTGTCACCCATTGTCACAAGGGAGGCACTGTGACTACCATCGAAAGATGATAGGGCAGGCATTTGAATATGTCCACCACCAGGAGGATGTGTGATTGGCCTAAGGTTATCTAGAGTAACCAAAGCCACTGGTGCCCACCCCCAGGCAGTAACTGGGGGAAAGCTGACAGGGGTTGGTATGTGTTTTTGGCCCTCTAATTTAGATAGGCTGGTAGAAGAGAAGAGTAGCTTGCTTATGTCTCTGCAGCAAAGGTGACCTTTGGCCTTTAATTACCAGGGGGCTTTGCAATATTCTGTGAGTGAATGAGTGCCCTTTCTCTAATATAAATGTAAATATGTAAAAAGAAAAAAATAATACATATACACACATACACAAATATACATACATACATATGTATATATAGTATTTAATATATAAAAACATACTTACATACATAAACAAACTTTTTTTTCAGTACTGGGGATGGAATTTGGGAGTGATCTAATGCTGAGCTGCACCCACACATTTATTTGTTTATTTATCTATTTATTTATTTATAGGTACAAGGGTGATTGAACCCAGGAGTGCTTAACCTTTGAGCCATAACCCAAGCCACTTTTCCTTTTTATTCTCAGGCAGGTCCTCACTAAATGACTGAGGGTGACTCTGAACTTGCAATCCTCTTTCTGTTCTCAGCCTACCAAGCTTCTGGGATGACACCCATGAACTATCACGCAGGGCTTATTTTCTTTTGGGACAGTGTCTGGATTTATCCCTCAGGCGGGCTTTGAACTTTTGATCCTCCCTGCTCAGTGCTCAGTGGTGTCCCAAATACAGAAATTGTAATTCCAGGTGCCCCACAAACACCCAGTTTGTCTCCGTATTTTGTGTGACTTTTTGTCAACCCAAGATTCCCCTTTTCGTTCTTCCTCATTGAAGGGTTATGGAAAAGAATAATCCTAAAACACAGCTCCCCACAAAAAATGGAGGGACAGTGTTGATCAGGGTGAGGAAAGAAAAATTGGCCATGCATTAAACCTCTTCCAGTGCATGCTTACCTAATAACAATGGGCCCTAAACTTAGACCATCCTCCATTGCAGATTAGCCCTAAATGGAGGTACAGCACATATTGAAATTCTGGGAAACAATGGATCCCAGAATAAGCACAATGAGTTTCAACCTTTTTACAATCACCACCCTCCTAACTTAAAGATTTCACCTGTACAACCGGCTCATGATATTCAAAATTGTTAAAGGTATAGGGCTTTCAAGGATTACATCTTTGTACCCTATAAAACCAAAATTCCCTCTCTAACGGGATCCATTCTTTTTTTCCCATTGGGAAAATGGATTTCAATAGCATCTGAGTTTGTGAAGACAAAAAGTCTTCTTTGAATTCGTCAAGGTCTGCCTCTGGTTACTTTGTGATTACACTTACGACTGAGGGTATAGATTTTGTGACATTTGAGATATTTTTCTCCTAGGCCTCTTTCTGTCCTCTAGGAGACACATTGTGTTAAGCCTTTGCCTGGTGACCAGTGTTTTCAGACTGACTGAGAACATGAGACATCTTGAATGTACCAAGGTGTTGAGAGCCGTCTTGGACAAGATGGCACCTGGCAATGAGCCAAAGGGCACTGGATACCAAAATAAGGAAGTACCCAAAAAGGTTGCTTGCCTACTAGTTCCTTGGAGACTTATGACATGTTAACGCCAGGCACTAGGATTAACTATCTAATATCATGCCGCGTGGACAGCTTGTGATTCATATAGTGCTATGCTGACATTCCTCTGCATGCTCTCCTGTGTGAGAGAAAGTTTTACTATAATTGGCTGATAAGCTAGGAGCCTGGGGGAGGATAGAGGGAGAGGGTAGAAGAAGGGAGACAGTGACAGAACAAAGAAGGCAGAAAAACAGGGAGGATGCAATGAATCTGGTCAACTAAAGATTGGTGGTGTCTCCTTTCTCCACGCTGGTTCCACTGGACAGAACAAGTGGTGACCCATACGGGGAAGTTCTTTCTCCTTCTGTGTCCTCCCAGGTAAGTAAATTAAGGTAAGCTATAGGAAAACTAAGTAACTTAAAGTAAGCTATAGGAAAACTGTAGGACAACCTCCCGGAAATCTCTGACCAGAGTGTATAATGGGACGGTCACAATCCCGGTGAAGGGGCCCCACAGTCCCGGTGAAAGAACTCCACAGTCCTGGTGAAAAGAACCCCACAGTCCCAGTGAAGGGACCCCACATTCCTGGTGAAAAGAACCCCACAGTCCCAGTGAAAGGGACCCCACAGTCCCGGTGAAGGGGACCACATACCTCGGTAAAAGCAGTCTACGTTACCCCGGTAAAAAGGCCACATAACCCCGGTAAAGGGAGGTCTTATAACTTCAGAATGGGGTCACAAGTGTCTAGAAATCAAATGATAAGAATCATACAAGATTAATTAAGGCTAATGAGACTGCCGTAAAATGATATACTGTGACAGCATATGTAACCATGCTGGTCAAGGTTAGTCCTTGGTTTCTGGAAGAGGGAGTCCTTCAAGGGCTCTAATTCAAGCAGATGAGAGCCAATGTCTTCCTTATGACAGCCTACTTTTAAAAAAGCAAGACACTGGCACCCTCTCCCTTTGTCTATCCTCTTATCCTCACAGTTGAGCCTGTGCTTGTCTTGAACGTGGGCTTGAAGTGGCCAGGAGAAGAATGCTCTCTGGTTGCCATGGGATCCATGACGCCACCGTGTTGTGGGGCCACTCCTCTGTGACCTCAGGTGGAATCTGGAGTGCAGGCTCCACGTCACTTGAGCCAGTCTTCAAAGTTGATGTTGCCCAAGGCTTCACAAACCCTCTGGGGAGTTCAAACAAGTGCCTTCTCCTACCAGAGCCTAGAAGCACCGCTCCCTACACAACGTAGCTGCCCAGAGCCTGCTCCCTCCTCTTTGATTAGAGGAGTTCTCCCATGAATGTTTCTCATATCACAGGAGAACTGGTAAGCAATTGATGCATTTTTCTGAGTGGAAGTGAATGCACCTGAATGAATGTAGGATCAAGGATATGACTTTCAGCCAACATCTCTCTCTAATGAATCTTGAGAGTAATAACTGAAAACATAACAAGCAGAAAATTGAAATTGGATGAGGAATGTTTTCTTTTTGCCACCATGTTTCCCTTCTGGAACCCCTGACACAATGAGCCATCAACACCTGCCTTTGCCTTGTTATATCTCACAACAGCATCCAGCTAAATTTCTGAAGCACCCCCTCACTGAGGGAAACAGGCATAGCACAGGAGGAACAACTTCCTCTGGCTCAACCTTTCCTGAGATGATGGGCAATATCCAACACTAAAACTGGCTGTCCATTATGCATAGGTCTCTGCTGTTTAGAATTTTTCAAGAGAAAATGACAAACAGAAAAATAATACAAAAAAGGACCGAGTAATTAATCAGTAGATTGTGAATATATTGGTTTGTGTTGCATATGTGAATGATCCCAAAATCTCCATTCATAGTCACCAATTGAGCATATTCTCAATCCCTTAGAGTCCTGCATCTGTCGCTGCTCCTGGCATTCATGGATCTCTGATACAAATTTGTGCTCAGAAATCAGTTAGATCCATTTTCATCCTTACATGAAGAGGTGAGAAATCTGTCCCTCAGGACACACTACTGGACTTCGGTATTGACAAACAAAGGAGTTCCTTGCTGGATTGTCGTGAACAAGAGGATTAAGAATTCCTGAGGCATTGTTTGGCTTGATCATGATTGCTTGTCCACATACTTTTTCACCAATTAGGACTGTAAGTGATCAAGTGTTGTAACTCAGAGCAGACATTCCTGTGCTGGCGATATAGGCCATCACGTAGAGAGCCTGCCTCCCATGCTAGAGTCCAGGTTTAGAGATCCCAGAACTGTTAGATTACATAAATTATAAGCAAACAAAGGAGACCGAATCGGAGAATCCCAACCCTCCATCCTCTCACCTCTTACTTTTCTTTTCTCCTCTCCACACATAATGAATCAACACTGCAAAACAGAACAAGTTTCTCGTGCAACCCATTTCCACGGACACCTTTCAGTTTGCAAATGTGATCCAAGTGAGCAGTGCTGCACACTCACCTGCATTTCTTCAGAGTATTACTTCCACGACCTCACCCTACAATCCTTAGGACAGAGATCACTGGTCTCTTATGAGTATGCTTATGTGAATAATTCTTCACCACCTCCCTCCTCTGTGCATTGTTCGCCAGGTTTTGATGGCAGGAAACTCAAAATGACAACCGCACTTATACCTGACTCTCTCCAGGCTTTTTGGGCACACTCCCAAACCCTCTGCCAATGAAGGGGACTTCCACAACTGAGCACTTTCCACGTGAACCTCGGAGTCAACTGCAAAACCAAGAAGTGAACACAAAAGGCAGTAGCTCTTGCCCCTGGATTTTCTCTGACAGTTTGGATTCTCAGTGGCTTCCTTGTGACTTCTTCATGAATAATGGTAGGATTTAGGACAGAATTGATGTGACCTTCTGTTGGTAGCATTCACGACTATCACGGGGATTTACAACCTACTCTCCCAATATCATTGGAGCTCCAGTGACAAGAGGAATGGAGCCTTTTTATGCACTCTTGTTAATATTAATGGACCTCTTCAAGAGATGCAGCCTAGAATTGGGTGAAGCATAACAACAACTCGAGTATGTGTTACTCTCATATTTACCGGTGATCTGGGAATGAATGCATTGTGCTTTGGAGGGTAAGGTAATGACACAAAACACCTCTATCCAAGATCTCACACCGGAAGGAGGAAACCAGAGACATTAGGGCTATGGCATGTGGGCGGGGGATAGAAACATGTCAAGAAAGAAAGGGGATTTGACACTTTGCAAATGCTGGAGGTATGCTTTTTCTTCTCAGTAATTCTATTAAAATGTTAGTTATTATGGCAAACACTTCTGGTTGGATATTCACATTTTGCCAATGTAGGGTCTTCACACTTGATTATTCATTGACCTTTTGGGATTAATTTTCTGAGATTGTGGTGAAGTCTTATTCGAAGAGTCAGGGAGAGTTTTGCATAATCCAGGATCAGCTGGCTTAAATTGTAGGTCGTGGGGTAGGTGCTGTAATGTTAGGAAAGTCCTTTGCTCATGGTTCTTGTGCCAGAAAAATATAGGAATCAGTATACATATACTCGGCTGTCCCTTGGGAGCAACAGGAAGAGACTGGACTTTCCAAGGGCATTGATGTACTTGCAATAACATTAGGGTCGGTGTTCATGGTTGCATTCAGAATGAACGGACAATAACTACTTCGTGTATTAGTAGTGTATGATGAGGCTGTATAGATGTTGAGGAATTTTTTTGGTTGAACATGAACAATGACGAGTTTCATAGTGTCTCTTCTCTGAAGTTGTTTTCCAGGAAGACCCTCTCCAGCTTTTCTTGCCCCCCAAATGTCCTCACTCTCCCCTTTTGAAAATTCAGTTTGGAAGCTCTGCACCATTCCACTTTCAGCAGTGTCTATGTTCAAAGCTGGTGTTATGCCCTGAGAAACTGTGCTCATCATGCCATCACCAGGCTTTTATTTCTTTCCCGGGCTTGTAGGCAGCTCCCTCCCGGGGCTGCTTAGATGACTCCTGGCAATATCGCACAGACCCTTGGGACCGAGGGCCATTTGTCTGGTCAAGAAGGCAAACCATTGTGTGAATGCAGATTGGCAAGACATTTCTGCATCTTGAGGTGGTTTGACGTGTCCCTGGAAAAATCTCACCAGTTAAGTTTTTGGGTGCAGAGGAGTCGTAATGCAACAGCCAAGCAGGTGGGGCCTGGCTGTTGGAGTGAGCACAGAACTACTCTCCTTTCTTGTCAGGTCCATCCTTTCCTCCGTCCAACATGCTGAGCCAATGACTCCCTCCTTTCTTCATGAGCCACCAGAGCAGCCAAACACCTTCACGTGGAACAAGCACATCCCATGTTTCAGCTGTCTCCTTTGCAGACTTTGTAGGTTAGTAGGAGAAACCCGACAGATGGAATGTGATGTGTCCCATTTCAATGATCACTTAAGCTCAGGCGCTGCACTGCATGCTCTACTGAGCTGAGCGCTCACCACCCATCTCTCTGTGTGGCTGCTAGGCCTCTATGCTAGTTTCCTGACTCTGAAGAAAAGCCGGGCATTCCCAGTCCTGGAGGAGTGGGGTCGGAATGCAAATCCACTGGTGCAGGTGGTAATCTTGTTGAGCCACGTCTTCTCAGGCACCCCTCAGTCCCAGCCTGTTCCACTGGACATTATGGGGGCTAATAGATTGCAGTAGAGTCAGGTGAGCAGGCTGTCAGTGTGAATGATGGGCCCATCGGAGCACAGCCCCACCTCACGGGCCTGGTGGAAGTGCGAGCTGTCAGGCTTCAGTAGAAACCCTGGTCCTGCCTGGATATGGAGGGATTTTTCACCCACAGGGCTGCATACCACTTACAGCCTGGTTTCTAGTTGACTAGCAACAAGGATAGAATCTTTTCTTGAAAAACACAAGACCCTGGCTCCCGCTCCATTCATCTATCCTCTTATCCTCACAGTTGATCCGGTGCTTGTCTTGAATGTGGGCTTGAAGCAGCCAGGAGCGGAAAGGTCTCTGATTGCCATGGGATCCGGGACGCCACAGTGTTCTTGGGCCGCTCCTCTGTGACCTCAGGTGGAATCCTGGGTGCAGGCGCCATGTCACTTGAGCCAGTCTTCAAAGTTCATGTTGCCCAAGGCTACACAAACCCTCTGGGGAGTGCAACCAAGTGCCTTCTCCTACTGCAGCCTAGAAGCCCAGCACCCTTCACAACCTAGCTGCCCAGAGCCTGCTCCCTCTCCTTTGATTAGAGGAGTTCTCCCATGAATGTTTCTCATATCACAGGAGAACTGGTAAGCAATTGATGCATTTTTCTGAGTGGAAGTGAATGCACCTGAATGAATGTAGGATCAAGGATATGACTTTCGGCCACGATCTCTCTGTATTGAATCTTGAGAGTAATAACTGAAAACATAACGAGCAGAACATTGAAACTGAATGTTTTCTTTGTGCCACCACGTTTCCCTTCTGGGACCCCAGACCCCATGTGCCATCAACACTTGCCTTTGCCTTGTTATATCTCACAACATCATCTGGCTAAATTGCTGAAGCACCCCCTCACTGAGGGAAACAGACATAGTGTTAATATTTATGGACCTCCTCAATAAATGCAATGTGGAATTGGGTGAAGCATAATAACAACTCGGTTTGTGAATTGTTCTTCTGTTTACCGGGGATCTGGAAATGAATGCATTGTGCTTTGGGAAGTAAGGAATGACAGAAGAACCCCTCTTTGCAAAAACTCACACCAGAAGTAGGAAATCAGAGACATTAGGCATATGGCATATTGCAGGTAGATAGAAAGAAGTCAAGAGAGAAAACAGATTTGATAATTTGCAAATGCTTGAGGTATGCTTTTCCTTCTCAATAATTCTATTAAAATGTTGGTTATTTTGGAATCACTTCTGTTTTGATATTCAGGTTTTGCTGATATAGGTTCTTCACACCTGAATATTCATTGACCTTTTGGGGATTAAATTTCTGAGATTGCATTTCACTGTTCATTCAGAGACCTGGGATTAGTGTTGCATATCCCAGGATCAGCTGGTTTAAATTGTAGGTCATGGGAAAGGTGCTGTGATGATAGGAAAGCCTTTGGAGTAACTTTATCATTCATTGTTTTCATTCATTCCACAACAGAAATGGTGTTTAAAGTCCTAATACTTTCTTGACCATGAAATTCACAAACAAGCCCATTTCTGCATGCATCTTATGTTTGCTGGATGAGAAAAAAATTAGCAAACACACACAAAATGTTTTACAGTAAGATGTGTACTGAAAAACTAGATTAAATAGGGTGATAAAAGTGTCCTAGAAAGGTGTATTAGGCCTGGCTTTATAATATGAAAAACTATCTTCTATAGAGGCCCGAATGTAAGCAGGGGGTACTATCAATACCAGTACCAATGCTGTCAATGCTTTGAGAGCATTCCATAGGGATGGAATAATATAAATGTGCTGATAAAAAAAATTCCTTAGCTGTGTGTGGTGGCAAATAAATGCAATACCAGCAGTTTGGGAGACTGAGTCAGAAGCATTATAGATTCAAGACCCTAAGCCAATTAGAGAGACCTTGTCTCAAAATTTTAAAAAGGTGGGATAACTGGAATATGTCTAAGTGCTTATGAATATGCTTCCTTGGATTAATTCCCATTACCAGAAAAATAAATATATAAATAAAAACCACCCACACTCCTTAATTTGGGAGAATCTCAGGGTAACTAGAAGCAAAGAGCAGTAATGAAGTCAGGATGTGTCTATGTCTTGCCTTTATCACTTCAACAGGATTTTGAAGTATATATTAAAATGTGACAGAAAGCAATGGATTGATTCTGGGATGAGGCGCATGGCATAATATGATTTATTATTAAAGAGAGCACTGATTGCAGCATAGTGAATGGAACAGACTGGGCATAGGCACTAATGGAAACAGGGAAGACAACTGCCAGGGCAGGAGTTTAGATGAGAGGTGGTGGTGACTGGGGTTTGTATGGTAGCAATGGGAGATAAAGTTTGGATTTCCTGAGAATGATGAATTTTTCCTGTATTATGTCTCTGCATTTTCTCCAGTCAGTGAACATGAGTTCAGTGTTCAAAAGGTCACATTATGCTGCCATTATTTCTGTTGAACTTGTGAAGAACTCTATCCTGATTAATGAATCATACTGAACACATACTAATTCTCAGAGGTGTTGGATTATTTGAAATTAATTCCAAAGCTTTTAATCACAGTTTAACAAGCATTAACAGGTTTGGGATAAGACAATGGTCTTCATGTTATTTCTCATAAAGTTATTTCTGTAGTCCTCACATGCTGTATTTGATAAGCATTTTCCTTTGCCCATTATCAAATGACTGCTCCTTGATATTTTTGTTCCATATATGTAATGTTACCTTGGAAGCATCAATGGATGTTGTGTATTATGCTCTTTAGTGCTCATCTAATTTCCTTTTCTCATATCACATCATATTTTGTTTGATAAAAATGAATTGAATGAGAAATAATACAAAAAGAACTAAAGGAAAGATACTATAAGATATCTTATTAACAGGGCATTAGCTTAAAGAATCAGAGTCAGGTGTTCTAAGAATGTTAAAATAATAGTAGCATATTCCATCTCTATTATCCTATAGAGGAGAGAGAGGAGCATAGAAGAGAAACATTTTAGCGGAACTTCTTTGATATATTTTCTCTTCAAGAGTGTGAATGCACTATAAATATCTATACAAATATTTTAGTATTATGTGTAAATAAATAGAATAGATTAATTCATGACATGAAGACTCTAACAACCAAAATTTTATCACTTTTTTGCTACACTTCTTATGAAAGCCTGTTCCAAGATACATATAGCTAGTATCCTTTAAAGCAGCTCTAAGGAAAACCCTTCCTATTTTCTACTAAATTCCTCTTAACTCCTATGATTTTATTCTCATACAGCAGACATTTTTTTGTATTAGTATAATGGTTTTAAACACAATAGTAAATGCTACCAAAATTATTTAATAACTTCAAATTTATTACTTTTTTGAGGAAAATATTTGAGATAATATTATGAAGTGTTTAGGAAACAGAACAAGATTGACACTAAAAATTTCCACTTTGTAAGTTCAATGTCCTACTGGAATGTTCTGTTTATGAAAGAAAAATCATGGAGTTTAATAGGTAAGCAAATACTTACCTGGTAGATAAGTGTAAGATCATACAAAAGGTTTCTTTCATTAACTGCTCTTTCATATTATCAAAACTAAATAGTAACATTCCCTGGGTATAATTTTGGTGCTATTCTTAAATTGATAAGTCACCTAGATACTTTTATTTTTTTCTATTTTATTACTGTTTTTTACTGTTTTTGTTTTTCATAGTATTTAATAACGTGGGATGTTGAATTCACTCAATTGGTTAAACTCCACAAAATATGTCTATGTATTTGTTGTTTAAGAATACAGCATAACATGTATGAGTCAATCACTCATTTTTAAGTTTTTATAATCTATATGATTTTCATTTCACTATTATGTATCAAATATTAGCCCAACAAACAATAAGTATTTACCAAATGTCTTTCTAATATTATTTCTGTGTTTCTCAAACTATTCCCACAGTTGAAATCACTTCTATTTTTTATCCCCATCCCCTCATTTTATGTGCATTTCCTGAGTGCATCCTTGCAAAGACAATTTTCTATTTCAGACTGGCTTTAGAGGAACTGGGAAAGATAAATGCATTACTTTCTTGTACTTCTCCACTGCTTTCAACATAAAACCAATGCCTTTGTATCTACAAATTCTATTCCTCCTAATCGTGTAAATGTGGCATAAACTTTTTTATACAATGCCCATTATGTTGTTATTCCAATAATCCAGAACACAAACCAACACTTAAAAACAACATCAATCCTCTTTCTTTATTCTGTAAAAATTTAATCTCCAAAATCCACCTTTCATCTCAAAATCAAATGAAGACACTTTGATTCTCCTTATTTGCAACACTTATTTTCTGCATCAAATGCAAACTGATTGTCCCTTTGTCAGAGAAACATATATATCGTCTTTCTACTAGTTCTATTCATATGGACAATGTTGTCATGCACTGCTCCCAGGTCTGTGCTACTGATGTTTACTTTTCCTAGAAAAATGTGTTTTCACTTTTAAATAATATTGAAATTACTTTCATATAATTTAACCTCCTGTGAGTAGTCTTTTCCATTACATTCACATGCTGAATGTTCTTCCCACATCAAAATATCTCAGTGGTTTTACAAATATTGTCAGTATTATAAGTAAAGCAATATTTATATAAAGACATGATACTCCTTTGTTTGAGATAAACTAAGCATTTTACATAAAATATCTTTGTTCATTCTTCTCCCAGATTTTACATAGTTACTTCTTTCTTTATATTTTATAAGAGGAAACTGAGGCTGAAAATTTTAATTGCTCAGGTTCACAGAGCTAACAAATGGCTATATGTGTTCTAATTTTTCCAGTGTAGTTCATCTAACCCATACATTTTTTTGTTTTAATCAAGCATTTTACTTGCACCTAAGGTATATTTATTTTTGATACTGTACATATACAAGGAAAGGAGCTCAAACAATTTGAAAGTGAAGAAACTTATGGTGTCATATCAGTATGTTAGTCATCAGAGAAAAGATGGAAAAAATATTATTTAAACAATTAACCATATCAGCAGAAATGAATAGTAAGCAGAATAAATGCAGGGAGATTTGTAAATTCAAAACTACATTGATCAGAAATGTAACCAGACAATTATGAGAGCACAGAACTGCATCAAACGATCACCAACCATCATGTCAGGTGGATAATAAGTGTCAACAGAACCTAACATGGAAAATGCAGTAGAAAAAGCCCTGATTTTGAATTAAAGAATGCCTATACATAGGTTACTTTTCTGAAGAAATCTATTTTCTTTGCAAGACACTAAGTCTACAAGAGAATGATTGTTAAATCATTGCAGTGCTTGGTAATGTGCCAGAAAATAATATGGTAAAAATCATGTGTGTATCACTATTGAAAGGTACTCAATTCATGTGAACACATTCTAATATAAAATTCTAAAAATATCATCAAAACAATCAGAGGTGTCTTAAAATTAATTTTTGGATAGAAGACCAGAAACTGTATGTTGACAAACTAGACAAAAATGTAATATTCCCCCTACATGCTTGAATTTCTCAATTACTGAGTTACATAAGATTAATTCAACATATATGAAAAAAATTAGAACTGTATTCATTTCATTTGCTTATTTTTTTGGTCATGGAGTGATGGATTGATTTCTAAGAAGGCAGTGGGATTAAGAAGTACAGGCATATTATGTTGGATAATACTTGTTTAATTCAAGACAATAATTATTCTAAATTATCTAAAATCTCTTACTGGGGAAATTAAAGAGAATATCTGCATTTAATAAACTAATGAAGTGATTAGTCTATACAACTACAAGCAAGGAACTAAGGCATAATTGAGGAATAAAATTATCATTTTTTGTGTAACAAAGTAAAAGTGTGAGCTAATTCTTGCACTGAATCACTTCAGAGCCATTTAAACTCTAATTAAAAAGAAAAAGGAAAAAAGAAAGAGAAAAAGTGAGGAGAAAAATGATGAGGACATGTGCAAATGCATAAGAATCAAAGAAAAGAAACATTGGGTCAAATAAAACACAAACAAGTATGAACAGGGTCAAAAATATCATACTTCTAAAACATCAGCTACATTGAAGAGTGCAAAACTGTAAAATAAATGTATTTCTTAGTGAACTGTAAAATATAATGAAAGTATTTAGAATGGGTTTTAAGTTAATAAATTTTAAAAATTCTAAAAAAGACTCCAAGTTTGCCAAATATTTGTGACAAAATTATATCACCATTTCTTTTCCTTTTTAGTGTACAACAAAGAACACATCACATTTAAATATCCAAGGAAAAGTTTTTCAGTAGAATTTATTTAGGCATAGATCTTGAGGATCAATTTTGATCAATTTTAGATCAGTTATCTATGCAAACTGGTTACTTTTCTCATTTTACTCCAGTTAAAAAAAATAATCAAAGAGCTCTTGACTCCTACTTCACAGGGTTAATAAAGTTTTTACTCTTATTAGTCTTGTACATGCTAACATTCTGCATAGTGTCTATAAAAAGAAATCCACTCAATAAGGGTGATTTTCTAGGAATCAGGTCTAGCTTTTTCTGTTTGTAATATAAACACAGTGTTTGTTAACAGAAATTGGCATAGTTATTGGAAACAGTAAATTTTAGAAGCAAGAAATATGCCTATGGTGTGAGTGTTCTTAGAGGGGACTTTGAAGATGACATGAAAAAGTAAAATATAGAGCAAAAATTTGCCTTGCAATCATATATTGCCATTAGCGAATGTGGGAAATAGCTGGGCCAGACTAATTAGTCAAAGAACAATATAATATATTTAGCCAAGAATATAAATGGTATTTTGATGTTCTTTTAGAATATCACTTTCCAGTTCATTTCTTCTATCATTCCTAAGGATGATGTTTTCTATACTTTCTTGGCTTCACAAGGCCTTATATTTGAAAGATTTATTTAATTGTAATCATGCTTTACAATACTGAGTTTTGAGATCACATGCAGCATTTCCTACAGAGTAGTTGTAATGATAGTATTAATAATAATAAAAACAACTACATCCCTAAGTTGAAAGCAACCTACTTATTACCTTCTAACAATTACCTTGGCTAATTCTATGAAGTCTCATTTCCTCAGTAGGAAAAAATATTTCAAAGAGGATTAATAACTAAGTTTTGCATGTGTATCTATCTACTGATGCCCACTGAAACCCAACTAAATTGTAAATGCTATAACAGGAGGGACTTAGTCTTGCTAGAGAGAAAAGCTATTTCTTCATTTTTTATAATAGTTTTGAGTTCCTATTTATGATTTCTGAGAAGAAATAAATGAAGGAAAGAATGAATAATAACTTGAAGTATTTTAAAAAATTAATGATCTTATGCAACTCTCTTGTGGATATTTATTATATCAATTATTTTTATTTTTCATGTGTATAGAATTAAAATGTGTAATACTTATGTTTCATATTTACCATCTCCTTGTCATTTTCTATATGTACATTTACCTACATTTATCACAAATTATTTTTTTGAACCAGGAAGTGAAGCCAGTAACAATTAAACCCAGATCTTCTTTTATTTTTTATTTTGAAGCAAGTTCTTGCTGAGTTACTTAGGGCCTCGCTAAATTGCTGAGTATTGTTTTGAACTTGTGATCCTCCTGCCTGTCATCTAAGCCACTAGGGTTATGTGTGTGCACACCATATCCCACTAATTTTTTCAAGCCTGAAATTTTGATGAATGAATAAAGAAAATGTTGTATATGTACACATGGCATAGTATTTGTCCATTAAAAAGAATTTGCAACATAGATAGAAAACTATTATTAACTTTATTTAAAAATTAACTGGTTGGAGGCAGAGACAGAATCCAAAATTCAAAGCCAGCCTCAGCAATTTAGCAAGGCCCTAAGCAATTTAGTGAGATCCTGTTTCAAAATAAGAAATAAGGAGATGGGGATTTGGCTCATTTGTTAAGCACAACTAAGTTTAATTCATGGTATGAAAAAAAATTAACTGGCTCTGTGAAAAAGCAATTTTACTCCTAGATATAGAGCATGGAAAAATAAATTAAAATACATCAAAAGAGAAAATACTTGACAAAACTGTAAGTGTGCACATCAGCCAAACACTCAAAATAATACAAAAGTCTATTAATTGGAGGTTGAGTAAGAAGTCATAGTATGTTCATATGGTAGACTATTTTTCAGCAATATGAAGGAGTGAATTATTGATAGATGCAAAAGCATGGATGGATTTCAAAAACTTAAAATTTATTGAAATTATTCAGCATGAATCCTCCTTCTGGGTGCACCTTTCTTTAGGATACAGACTTCCCTCATGCCTGTACCCTTCTTGCCATCTTCTGCATCACCATGGCAAGTTGCCTCTTCCTGAAGTTATATCTGCCATCTCTACCACACCCTTGTTCCTCTATCATCCAGGGGCTGGCTCAGGATCCCACCAAAACTTCTTTTCTAAGGTCTGTGAGGACATCTTTATCATGAAATATAGAGGTCATGAATTTCACTTCTTTACTTTTTGACATTTTTCTGTTGAAGAGAGCTTGAAGTTCTTTCTTTGCTTTGTTCTGCTCTATCTTCAACACCCACATGTCTAATGATCCCTTCTGTGTGTGGAAGTCCAAAAGACACATAAAGTTTAATGGATTCAAACTTGAAGTAGGGTCTTCTGCACACTTTTATTTTATTCTCTCCACCTGTGATATTTCTGTAAAGAAATGAAATGCCTTCTTCTAAGTTTGAAAACAGGATGCACCCTCAACAATATCCTTTCTTAGTTATGGGTCCTATGTTAGCCAGATATCTATTGCTCTGGCAAATTCCCTGAAGAATCAACTAAAAAGAGGGAAGATTTAATTTGACTTATGATTTGGCCCCATTGCTCTTGACTTCTAAGAGGCAGAACATCATGGTGTGGAGTATGTTGTGATGCAAATCTGATCACTTCATTGTTGAAGGAAGGCAAGGGAGAGGTGAGATATACATCTGGGGAGGGGGATCAGGTTAAAGCTATAGTCCTCAAGGACAGACCTCCAAGGACCTTCTGCCTTCTGGTCCCATATCTTACAGTTTCCAGTTCTCCCAAAATTTTTTTGTGCTATGCATCCATCAATGGATTAATCCATTGGTGAGATTACAGCCCTCATAATCCAACCATTTCCTGAAAAACCTGCCTCTGAACATTGTTGTACCAGGGAGCTTTGGGAGGTTTTGTGGACATTGCTGATTCAAATCACACATCCTATCTCCTAAACAGCTCCTTAAGCTGCTGCTTCTCTGCTATCCAAGCTGCCACTGTAATTTCTTAATTAAACTGCAGCAATCATCTCCTAGTAGCACTTCTGGTTTCCACTCATGCCTAGTCAGAACCCAGTGCACTTGTCTGAATGATGCTTCTAAAGATGCTTTGCATTGGGTAATCCCCTGTTTAAAGTCCTTCATGGTACTCTGTTTTTTTTAATTGTAAACAAATTGGATACATGTTGTTTCTCTATTTGTACATGGAGTCAAGTCATACCATTTGTGTAATCATAAATTTACACAGGGCAATGTTGTTTGAATCATTCTGTTATTTTTTCCTTGCCCCCACCCCTCCCACCCTCCCACCTCTCTTTTCCCTCTATACAGCCCTTCCTTCCTCCATTCTTACCACCCTCCTTATCCCTAACCCTAAACATAACCTTAACCCTAACGCTAACCCCTCCCAACCCCCATTGCATGTCCTCATCCGCTTATCAGCAAGATCATTTGTCCTTTAGGTTTTTGAGATTGACTTATCTCACTTAGCTTGATATTCTCCAATTTCATCCATTTCCCTGCAAATGCCATAATTTTATCATTCTTCATGGAAGAATAATATTCCATTGTATATATATGCCACAGTTTCTTTATCCATTCATCAAATGAAGGGCATCTAGTTTGGTTCCACAATCTGGCTATGGTGAATTGAACAGCAATGAACATTGATGTGGCTGTATCTCTGTAGTATGCTGATTTTAAGTCCTTTGGGTATAGGCCAAGGAGTGGGATAGCTGGATCAAATGGTGGTTCCATTCCAAGCTTTCTCAGGAATCTCCATATTGCTTTCCAGAGTGGCTGCACTAATTTGCAACCCCACCAGCAATGTATGAGTGTAGCATTTTCCCCACATCCTCGCCAACACCTATTGTTGCTTGTGTTCTTGATAATCACCATTCTAATTGGGGTGAGAAGAAATCCTAGGGTAGTTTTGATTTGCATTTCTCTTATTACTAAACATTTTTTCATATATCTGTTGATTGCTTGTATATCTTCTTCTGTGAAGTGTCTGTTCATTTCCTTAGCCCATTTGTTGATTGGATTATTTGTATTCTTGGTGTAGAGTTTTTTGAGTTCTTTATAGATTCTGGAAATTAGTGCTCTATCTGAAGTATGAGTGGCAAAGATATTCTCCCACTCTCTAGGCTCTCTCTTCACATTACTGATAGTTTCCTTTGCTGAGAGAAAGCTTTTTAGTTTGAATCTATCGCAGTTGTTGATTCTTGCTTTTATTTCTTGTGCTATGGGAGTCCTGTTAAGGAAGTCTGATCCTAAGCCAACAAGTTGAAGGTTTGGACCTACATTTTCTTCTATAAGATGCAGGGTCTCAGGTCTGATTCCGAGGTCCTTGATCCATTTTGAGTTGAGGTATGTGTAGGGTGAGAGATAGGGGTTTAATTTCATTCTGTTGCATATGGTTTTCCAGTTTTCCCAGCACCATTTGTTGAAGAGGCTATCTTTTCTCCATTGAATATTTTTGGCCACTTTGTCTAGTATGAGAAAATTGTATTTATTTGGGTTTGTGTCCATGTCCTCTATTCTGTGCCATTGATCTACCTGTCTATTTTGGTACCAATACCATGTCATTTTTGTTACTATTGCTTTGTAATAGAGTTGAAGATCTGGTATTGCGATATGCCCTGCTTTGCTCTTTCTACTGAGGATTGCTTTAGCTCTTCTGGGTTTTTTATTCTTCCAGATGAATTTCATAATTGCTTGCTCTTTTTCTGTAAGGTACATCATTGGGATTTTAATTGGAATTTCATTGAATCTGTATAGCACTTTAGGGAGTATGGCCATTTTGACAATATTAATTCTGCCTATCCAAGAACATGAGAGATCTTTCCAACTTCTAAGGTTTTCTTTAATTTCTTTCTTTAGTTTTCTGTAGTTCTCATTGTAGAGGTCTTTCACCTCTTTTGTGAGGTTGATTCCCAAGTATTTTATTTTTTTCAATGCTATTGTGAATGGGGTAGTTTTCCTAATTTCTCTTTCTGAAGATTCATCACATATGTATAAACATGCATTGGATTTATGAGCATTGATATTGTAACCTGCTACTTTACTGAATTCACTTATGAGTTCTAAAACTTTTCTGGTGGAAATTCCAGGTTCCTCTAAATATATAATCATGTCATCAGTGAACAGGGATAGTTTGAGTTCTTCTTTTCCAATTTGTATCCCTTTAATTTCTTTGGTTTGTCTAATTGCTCTGGCTAGAGTCTCAAGGATGATGTTGAATAGAAGTGGTGAAAGAGAGCATCCCTGCCTTGTTCCAGTTTTTAGTGGGAATGCTTTCAGTTTTTCACCATTTAGAATGATATTGGCCATGGACTTAGCATAGATGGTCTTTACAATGTTAAGGAATGTTCCCACTACCCCAATTTTTCTAGTGTTTTGAGCATGAAGGGATGCTGTATTTTATCAAATGCTTTCTCTGCATCTATTGAAATAATTATGTGATTCTTCACTTTAAGTCTGTTGATATGGTGAATGATATTTATTGAGTTCCAGATGTTGAACCAACCTTCCTTCCCTGGGATAAAACCCTCTTGATCGTGGTGCACTCTCTTTTTAATATATTTTTGTATGCAATTTGCTAAAATTTTGTTGAGAATTTTTGCATCGATGTTCATTAAGGATATTGGTCTGAAATTTTCTTTCCTCGATGTGTCTCTGTCTGGTTTAGGTATCAGGGTGATATTGGCTTCATAGAACGAGTTTGGGAAGGTTCCCTCCTCTTCTATTTCATGGAATACTTTGAGGAGTATTGGAATGAGCTCTTCTTTAAAGGTTTTGTAGAACTTGGCTGAGAACCCATCTGGTCCCGGACTTTTCTTTGTTGGTAGTCTTTTGATGACCTCTTCTATTTCATTGCTTGAAATTGATTTATTTAAGTTGTGTATGTCCTCCTCCTTCAGTTTAGGTAATTCAAATGTCTCTAGAAACTTGTTGATATCTTCGAGGTTTTCTGTTTTGTGGAGTATAGATTTTCAAAATAGCTTCTAATTATGTTTTGTATTTCACTTGTGTCTGTTGTGATATTTCCTTGTTCATTCTGAATTTTAGTAATTTGAGTTTTCTCCCTCTTTCTCTTTGTTAGTGTGGCTAAGGGTTTATCAATTTTGCTTATTTTTTCAAAGAACCAACTATTTATTTTGTTAATTTTTCTGATTGTTTCTTTTGTTTCAATTTCTTTGATATCAGCTCTGATTTTAACTATTTCCTGTCTTCTACTACTTTTGTGGTTGGTCTGCTCTTCTTTTTCTAGGAGTTTGAACTGTAGTGTACAGTCATTTATTTGTTAATTTCTACTTCTTTTGTTGATTGTGCCCCATGAAATAAATCTTCCTGTACATACTGCTTTCATAGTGTCCCAGAGATATGGATATAATGTGTCTTTTTTCTTGTTTACTTCTAAGAATTTTTTTTATTTCCCTCCTGATGTCTTCTGTTATCCATTCATCATATAATAGTGTATTATTTAATCTCCAGGTATTGGAGAAGTTTCTGTTTTTCATTCTGTCTTTAATTTCTAATTTCAGTCCATTATGATCTGATAGAGTAGTATCTCTATCTTCTTGTATTTGCTAACAGTAGCTTTGTGGCATAAAATATGGTCTATTTTTGAGAAGGATCCATGTACTGCTGAGAAGGAAAGTGTATTCGTTCTTTGCTGGATGGTATATTCAATATATGTCGGTTAAGTCTAAATTGTTTGCCAGGGTCCAGCCCTTGCAGGAGTCCATGGGTTCCACACAGGTAAACAGGGCACAGGGGAGACAGCATCGGTGATGGATGGAGAATGAAAGACACAGACTCTAATTCTGGTGCAATCAATCCCACTTTATTCTGGGGAAGGCTGGGTTTATATACATTTTTCTTCAGGCTATAATGGCAGTCTTGTGGTTAATATGAAAGAAGTTTCCAAAGCATAGGCAGAAAACAGCAACCTTACAGATTATCCTTACCTAATCACAATTGTTTTAAGAATATCTAACTATGTCAATGAGTTACTACAATGTTTATTTCCTTAATATCTAAACTCTATGTGTCCTAAGACTATTCTTATTATTCTCATGGTTAAAGCGATAGACAAGTAATCTCATGTGACCATCTCTACTAGGTCCATCTGGTTAATATCTAAATTGCTGAATTAAGGGCTACAGGAGGGCAGCGGCCCCAATGGTTATTGTTTACAAATGTTTATTATAGGGGTGACATATGCTTTGTAGGAAAGAAGGAATGTTGTGAAACCTTATTATCTTACCTCACCACCACACATAAACAAAACCATCATTAGAATTTAACCAGCCTTTTGGAGACAAAGGCAGATCTATAAGTATTTTCTCCAGAGGCTTTCAGGGACTCATTGCACAGTTGAAAAATTATTTTTAATTTTGTTAGTGGTAAAGACCCATTGTTTTTCAGATTGTAGGTTATATTTTCTGAAATTTTTGTTGTATTTTCCTCATCCCCTTTAGCAAACCGTTCAGATTGAAATGAGTAATATATTATCAGGAAAACACAACAGAAAAAACACCATGCTCTGGAGCAAAATATCCAGCAATTCCTTTTAGGATGAGTCTTTGCAATCATCCTCCAGAGGATCTTTGTCAAGCACTGGATGGAATTCTGGACACCCCCACAATTGTTGATTGTGTTATTGAGATCTATGGTTTCTTTATTCAATTTGTGTTTGGAAGATCTATCCAGTGGTGAGAGAGGTGTGTTAAATCACCTAGTATTATTGTGTTGTGGTCTATTTGATTTCTGGAAAAGAGAAGGATTTCTTTGATGTACATGGATGAACCAATGTTTGGGTCATAGATATTTATGATTGTTAATTTTGCTGATTTAATCTTCCCTTAAGCAGTATGTAATGTCCTTCTTTATCCATTCTGACTAGTTTTGGCTTGAAGTCCACATTATCTGAAATAAGGATGGATACTCCAGCTTTTTTGCTGTGTCCGTGTGCATGGTATGTTTTTTCCCATCCTTTCACCTTTAGTCTATGGGTATCTCTTTCTATGAGATGAGTCTCTTGCAGGCAGCATATTGTTGGATTTTTCTTTTTAATCCAATCTGCCAGTCTATGTCTTTTGATTGATGAGTTCAGGCCATTAACATTCAGGGCTATTATTATTGTGATATGATATGTATTCCCAGTCATTTGACTCATTTTTGTTTTTTGTCATGATTTGGTTTCTCCTTTATTTGGCTCTTCCTTTATGATAGTTCCTCCTGTTGCTGAATTGCATCATTGTTTTTCATCTCTTCTTCATAGAATATTTTGCTGAGAATGTTCTGTAATGCTGACTTTCTTTTTGTAAATTCCTTTAGCTTTTGTTTATCATGGAAGGACCTTATTTTGTCATCAAATCTGAAAGTAAGTTTTGCTGGATATAAAATTCTTGGTTGGCATCCATTTTCTTTCAGGGCTTGGTAAATGTTGTTCCAGGCCCTTCTAGCTTTTAGGGTCTGGATTGAAAAATCTGCTGATAATCTTATTGATTTTCCCCTGATTGTAATTTGATTCTTTTCTCTCGTGGCCTTTAAAATTCTCTCTTTATTTTGTATGTTAGGTATTTTTATAATAATGTGCCTTGGTGTGGGTCTATTGTAATTTTGTATATTTGGAGTCCTATAAGCCTCTTGTACTTGGTTTTCCATTTCATTCTTCAGAATTGGGAAATTTTCTGATATTATTTCATTGAATAGATTGTTCATTTCCTTTGGTTTGTTTCTCTAAGCCTTCCTCAATCCCAATAATTCTTAAATTTGGCCTTTTCATGATATCCCATAATTCTTGTACATTCTGTTCATGATTTCTTACCATTTTCTCATTTTGGTCAATTTTGCTTTCAAGATTAAATATTTTGTCTTCAATGTTTGAGGTTCTGTCTTCCAGGTGTTCTATCCTATTGGTTATGCTTTCTATGGAGTTTTTAACTTGGTTTATTGTTTCCTTCATTTCAAGGATTTCTGTTTGTTTTTTTCAGTATCTCTAACTCTTTATTGAAATGATCTCTTGCTTCCTGTATTTGCTCTTTTAACTGTTGATTGGTGCGATCATTTAATGCCTGTATTTGCTCTTTCATCTCCTCCTTCAATGCCTGCATTTACTCTTTCATCTCCTCGTTTGTTTCCCTGATTGTTTTAATTATGTACATTCTGAACTCCCTTTCTGACATTTCTTCTGCTGTGCTGTTAATGGGTTTTATTGATATAGTATCTAGGTTTTTTTGGGACATTTTCTTCCCTTGTTTTCTCATATTGGTCAGATGTCAGTGGGACTCTAAGATATTGCAGATTTTCTCTATTGGCTTATAGTGTCCCTGTAGATTTCCAGTATATCACCTCCCAGCCTTCAGTAGCCTGAAGTCTTGGAGGAACTTGATAATGCAGTGCTTCTGAAGAAAGTTGCCCCTAACCTGCTACTGGTTCCAGGGCTTGGAGCTGGCTCTGTGTGGAAAGGCTCTCACTGGGGGTCCTGCTCTGAGCAGCTGGCCATGTGGGAGGAGCCCACCACCAGAGTGTGCAGGGCTACCTGGGGAAGACTCTAGCTGCCCTGTCCTGCTCTGATAAGCCAACCCTATCCATGCCTGCTGCACAGGATGAGCTTCAACCGGTGGGGGAGACTCACCCAGTGGCTCTATTTTAGTGCCTCCCCTTCTTGAATCCTGGGTTCTGGAGTGACTGGAGATGCAGTCTAGTCTGCCATCTTGGATCACCCTGTGGAAAGAGCCTGTGGCTAGAGGGGCAGGGCCGCCTGGAGAAGTCTCTGGCAGCCCTGCCCTGATCCCAGAGGCTGCCTGCAGGTCAGAGCTCTCCTTGGCTCAGGGACTTGTGGCTGGCTTTGTGTAGAAAGGCTCTCACTGGTTGGTCTGCTCTGAGAAGCTAGCCTTGGAATGTGCCTCCTGCCGGAGGGGCCAGCCTCCTTGGGGAAGTCCCTTGCTGCCCTGTCCTGGTCCCTGAAACTGGTTGTGGGCCAGAGCTCACTGTGCTGGCTCCTGGACTTGGAGCTGGTTCTTTTCAGAAAGGCTCTCACTGGGGGGCCTGCTCTGAGAAGCTGGAGAAGCTGGCCATGTGGGAGGAGCCCACCGCCACAGTATGCAGGCCTGCCTGGGGAAGACTCTAGCTACCCTGCCCTACTCTAATAAGCCACCTGATGCCCAGGCCAAGCTTCACCCCATGGGGGAGACTCACCTGTGGCTCTATTTTAGTCTGAGTCTCTCAATGCCTCCCCTTCTTGAATCCTGGGTTCTGGAGCGACTGGAGATGCAGTCACCCTCTAGTCCACCATCTTGGATCACCCCCAGTACTCTGTTTTTTATGTTAAAATTCAAACTCTGCTTTGCATGTGGCATTCCCTTCACCAGAAACAACCTTTTTTTCTGGCTGTTGATTCACTCTTATTTACTCTACAGGTCTCACTTTAGACATTACTTTCCTGGAACATTTTTCCTGGTTCCTCAAGGCTGAAGATTCCTCCTCATATGTTCCAGGAAGTATTATTGCTTGTCATATAATTACTGTAATTATTTCTCTGTTGCCTGGCACCAGGGCTGGAAAAATGTGTCTGGGAAACACTTCCTGAAAATTTAGAATGAAAGCAGTTTCTTTCCACCAATGGTGAGTTGCTATGAAATCACCTGGAGGACCTACTAAACCATAGCCTGCTGGCTATACATCTAGAGTTTCTCTTCAGCAGTTTGGGGTTGTGCTTATGGTAAGGCTGGAATTAGATATTGGCAGGGATCTGAGAGTGAAACACTGAAGTATCCAGAGGGGAGAGTTCTCATAAGAAGAGGTTGAAAATTCCAGGTGTAAGTAACATGCCCTCAATGGAAAATGGTGATGTCTGTTTGCACATGAAAGATGCACAATATTCCCTTGTGGACACTTTCATATTTTATCTTGCCTTCTAATGGTATTGGGGATTTTTTTTCTCAGGGAACCTACTGAGAATCCATTAGGGACATTTTTTATTAAGTTAGGTAACAAGTGACTCATTAGACTCATCACCACCTGATTTTTTAAAAACACTTTACTAGTTTAATATAAAATATATATACACATTTGAAATTTTCTAAGAATAGGAAAACATGATTCCATGCCCCTTGAGGAAGAGGCAGAAAAAAACAAGAATAGGTAGAATGGAAACCAACAAAGAAACTTCAAATTTAAATCTGAGAAGCTGTTATGAGCACCCTCACCTTTATTCCCCAAGATTATTCTCGTCCAGAAATAAATTGTTTAAAAGAACTTAAAACTTAGAGTATTATGAGTCAAATTAATGTTCATATATATTGCTAGTTTTCATGATGTTTCCTTTAGACTAATAAAGTGAAGGGAAAATATCATTGGAGGCTCATCAGTATATTCTACATGTTATGTGTTGACTGAATGACACCAACATAGAGACCCTGAGAGGAACAGGCAAGTGTAATGAACCCCATTCTCCATGATTAAGTGTTTAGTTCAACAGATTGATATCCCCTTGCCCCCATCCCTTGCCACTTCTCATGTTCACTATCTACAAAATTTCATTTAAAAAGATGAGCCCATTACCCCTAAGATGAGTCTCAGTCTCAAGTACCTGCATCCCTTCTCCTCTTGAGTGTATATTCGGCTCTTATTACATTTCTATGTAATCTCCTTGTTTTCCTAAATAAATATTTGTGTTTCTTCTGATATGCCCTGAAATTTCTTTCTATTGAGTAAGTCAAGGCCAAGGGTCAAGTTGAGATTGCCATTTCCCTTCTGGGTAAACTTCTTGGATCCTATTCAGTGATACCATGAAGGAAGCCCATTATGACTTTCATTTTCATTTTTAAGGGCTCAATTTCTTTGTCCCTTTTGCAAATATTTATTTCACTTTTTATTTTTTGAGAGTTGCCTGCTCATCTTCTTTGCTTATTTCTATAGAAGTCATTCATCTATTTTTCTTATTGAAGGAAAGCTAATTATATAAATATTAGCTTTATATAATATGTAATATAATTTATATGTCTTTCCCTATAGTTTCATAAAGATGATTTTGCTTTTTAGTCCATTAGTCCTACATATTCAATTCTGTGAACTTACTAATCACATAATCTCTCAAAGTTACCACAATTGGTATGTTTGTTGAACAATTTTTATAGTTTTTATAGGTGTTCCACATCTGGAATGATGGAACAGAATGGATCAATTTACAAATAGGTGGCTCTATTAATGTTTTAGAAAGCTGCATGTTTTCTATTAAAAATAAATGAATAAATCTGTTATTTAGAAATATTTTCTTTTTATCTCATGAGTCATATGAGAAATGAAGACAGAGAAAAACTGACACAGGAGAGTGATGTTTATCATGCTTATAAAAATTTCTAACAGTCATGAAGGGATTACTGAGTGGCTGTCAAATTTTAATTTACATAGGAATCACTTGGAGATCTTGTTAAAGTATGGACTCGATTCAGTAAGTCCAGTTCAAGCCTGAGAATGTGCATTCACTTCTGCTTTCAGGTGAGTTGGATGGTTCATAGACTACAACAGGAATACATGGGCTCTATATTGTAACATGTGGGACAATATCAGTGAGTTCAGTGACCATTCTAATTCCACATTATCATTTATTTTCAAACCCTCTCATCTCTAATTAAGTTTATTATTCTCAACTTCTTATTCTGGAAAGTAGGAGATGATAAGAGCTCATTTTAAAAAGAACAATGCATCAGTGTTCAAGGAGTAGCAGTCTTCTACCTCATGGTCTTATAGAATATTTTCCTCCAATTTTTTGATACTGAGGATGGAACTGATGGGCAATCAACCCCTGAGCTACATCTCCAGCCCCTTTTATTGTAATTTTGAGATAGTATCTAAGTTTGTTTCATAGGGACTCATTTAGTTGCTGAGTCTGGTCTTCAAGTTGCTGTCCTCCAGTCTCAGTCCTTTAAGTTTCTGGGACTATAGGCAGGCACTCTCTGCCTGGCATATGGCCCAGAATTTTTAAAGGTAAATGTACAAGTTTAGAATGTTCACTTTTTTGTTTTGTTTTTTTTATTTTTAATTTTACAAACTGAATTTTGATTCATTTTACACAAGTGGGGTACAACTTTTCATTTCTGTGGTAGTACACAATGTAGATTCACACAATTCATGTAATCATATATGTACACAGGGTAGTGATGTCTGTTTCAGTTCACTCTCTTTCACCCACTCACTACCATCTAATTTCCCTCTACAAAATCTAAAGTTTCTCCATTCTCCTTCTTACCCCCCTAAACCCCCTGTTATGTATCATCATCCACATAACAGAGAAAATATTCAGCCTTTATTTGAGGGGGATTGGTTTATTTTACTTAGCATATTATTCTCCAATTCCATCCTTTTAACTGCAAATGCTATAATTTTATTCTCACTTATAACTAAGTAATATTCCAACACACCACAATTTGTTTATTCATTAATCTATTGAAGGACATCTAGGTTGGTTCCACAATCTTACTATTGTGAATTGAGAAGCTATACACATTGCTCTGGCTGTGTCACTGTAGTATTCTGATCTTAATTCTTTTGGGCATAAACTGAGGAGTGGGATAGCTGGGTCAAAAGGTGAGCCCATTCCAAGCTTTTTCAGGAATCTTCATACTGCTTTCCAGAGTGACTGTACCAATTTGCAACTCCACAAGCAATGCATGAGTGTGCCTTTTTTCCCCGCATCCATGCCAATACACACTGCTTGGGTTCTTGAAAATAGCTATTCTATTTAGAGTGAGATAAAATCTTCACATTTCTCTAATTGCTAGATATCAAGAACTTTTTTCATATATTTGTTAATCACCTATTTATCTTCTTCTGTTAAGTGCCTGTCCAGTTACTTAGCCCAATTATTGATTGAGTTCTTTGTGTTTTTGTTGTAAATTTTTTTAAGTTCTTCATAAATTTTGGAGATTAGTGCTCTATATGAAGTGCCTGTGGAAAAGATTATCTCCCAATCCATAGGGTCTCTTTTCACATTCTTGTTTTTCCTGAGAAAGAGCTTTATAGTTTGAATCCATCCCATTTATTGATTCTTGCTTTCATTTCTTGCTCTCTGGAAGTCTTGTAGGAAGTCTGGTCCTAAGTCAACATGATGGATATTTAAGTCTACTTTTCTTCTATTTGGTGCAGGGTCCTGAGGGCTGGTGACTGTTGGGTCAGGAGTCCCAAAGTTGAGAATATTCACTTTTTTAAAAACAGAGTTGCATATCTAGAATGAGTAAAATCACAATAAGTACACATTTTTAAAAGCTAGAGAATGCCCTAAATATCACCAAAATCAATAAAATGCAGTTTGCATAAGTGCCAGAAAGACTCCATACTTTTTCTTATAATCTTTAAATATATATATATATATATATATATATATATATATATATATATTACATTTTACATAAAATGTTCACTTTTTGAAACAATGTTCAGCAGGAAAAAATTAAGATAAAAGATTTGTCTTTTGGATAGAAAAAGTGCAGCCCTAACTAGCTCCTCTTCCCAGCATTATAAAGGGGTTTCTCTAATATTTTCTTTTTTTTTTTCTTTGACAACAGCTGTAGTCTAAACACTCCTCAAGATAGTAATATGATGGGTCTTGTAAAAGGCAACATAGCCAGGTGGGAGAAACATCTTAGAGCAGAACACTGAGGTCTGGATTCTTATTCTTGTTTCAACACATTTGGTTTGCATATTTCAAAATTTCCTGTCCTTGTTTCTTCGAATGAAGAATGGAGACAATAAGAGTGCTTTACTTCCCCAGGATGATAGTGGAATAAAATTTTCCCAGAGGGGTCTCCAGACATTCTCTCTAGTGGTAGTGATGTCATTGATCTCTTATAACTTATCATATACTTATATGATTTTCCAAATTCCAAACCAGTTTCATCAAAAGTTTCTGCTAACTGCCAGGAATTTGCACAAATTTTGCAATTTGAAAGAACAGAGCTAATTCCTCCAAGCCCCAATCTGCTCCCCTGGTACATCTCTCCACACCCCATCTCTGAGCAAAGCAGAGGTGGTTAGTGGTGGAGAATACAGGATTTGAGTCCCTACCTTTGGGAAAGATACTTTGGCTCTGTAAGCCTCAGTGTTCCCATCTGTATCAATGACATTCATCTGTCACCATGGGTAAGGTGGTTTTTCCCTAGGTTTTTATATAATCTTGCTAGATTGAATAAATACATGTGGATGGCAACAGAAAATGAAAATAGCCTCTCCCTATTTGCAGTCAAATTCACATATCTTCAGGACAACTGGATCTTGGAAAAGGCACTACTGGGCACTGTTAGCTGGTGCTCCTTAGGGGCCCTCAATATGTTCTCAAAGAACAGGGCTCTTTGTGCTGCATTTAACCCTTGTCTCCTTTCTATCAAAGTGAGAGAAGGAGGAAAACATGAGACTAGGGTCAGATGTAATTCCTAATCCATCTGCTCCACTTGACTGCTGTCATCAGGCCTCAGTTTCCCCACTTTTTCTTTCCTGTTTAGACTTGTGCAGGGTGGTATGTAAAGGTTAATTGGGGTCCAGTTATAAAGGTTAATGGGAGAGTTAATAAAGAGGCAATCACACAAGATGGCGAAGAGCAAGAAGCTCTCATGGAAAAATCAGTCCAGTTTATTATCTTTTCCAGGGTCATATCACATTACACTAGGTTACATAGTACCGTTATCTTTGTTCATGTCCAGATCACATAACTTACTTACTTCTTAGAGTCCACTAGGACCAAAAGTTATTATAATAAGATAATAACTCCTGGGCTCAAGGACCGAGGAGTTTCAGAGTATTTCTAAGTCATTCAAACAGAGCACCTATTGTGTCCTGAGGCATTTGCTCAACTGAAAGGACTTTTGGTCTATGATCGCCCACCGACCACAGGGGACAATCACAATGCATACACTCTTCTTGAGCACAGGAACCAAAAAAGCCACTTTATTCCACAAGTCTCCGACTTATATTGAGAACATCAGCCTATCAGAGAGTAGACTACCAGGAAAGTCAGCCTATCAAGGAACAGTCTCCAGGCAGATACCAGGATCGCCTCATATACAGCAGCCAATCAGAGTTACTTTCTGAAGCTTGTTTATGAGTACAGCTTATTCTGGCAAGCTGCCAGGTGCCATCTTAGAGATCAGGCCAGGATACAGCTCTGGGGCCCTCAGAGCCAGCCCCTGACATCTCCCCCTTATTCTTTAAATAAAGAAAAGATGACTTGGGACCATGCCTGTCTTAGGTTGCCCATGGCAAATTACATCCTTTCCAGTCATTGGAATTTTGACCTCCAGGCGTCAGAACCCTGTCTTAGGTTGGTATGCATTTCCACGGATCTTACCTGTCTTTGACTACTGGTCCAGCACGCTTAGCCATACTTGGGGGGATGTGCCTGTCTCAATGGCTGTCAAAGCCTGTACTGTAGCCCATCGATGATGTCGGGTCTCTTTAGTCTGTAAGGCTGCAGCTGTATTTTTAGCCAAGTGATTGTTGTTGCTGTCTGTATGGTTGTGTTAATGCTGCTGCTGCAGAGGCTGCAATGGCAGTGATCACAGCTGCTGTGATGCCAAAATCTCTTCTGTTTCTTGATAATAGTACTGGCAGTTCTGTACCTGTAACAGATATTGGGACTGGTAGGAAGGTAGGAATACACATTAAGACTGCCAGTGGGAACCTAGAAGCATTCCAACATTGAGAGAGATAGCATAAATCTGAAGTACAATTGAGAGAAGTGGTTGTTTCATTAGTTCAGAAACATAAAAGGGGGAAACACACAAACTGGGGTAGGTGGAAAGGTACATAATTGAACTGTTCCTCCTAAGAGACTAAAAAGAGGTTGTAAGTTAGTTCAAGGGGGGAAAGGCTACAAAAGTCATGGTCATCAGGAGTATGTTCAGCATCTTCATTTTGTTGGTCTGAGTTACTTGTTGGTAGCCTTGGCACTGGTCGAGTTAGTCGCTCAGGAACCCAGATAGGCAATGTTTTATCCTGTGGAGACACACAAACTGAGCTGCAGCTCCAGTAAAGCACCGGGTCCAGGCTGGTCCTTTGTCCTGTAAGAACATCCTTCCATTTTACCGTCACTCTATCATGTTGTTTATGATTGCCATGTCTCTCAGCAGCAGATCGACCCTCATTATCCAGAGTTAAAATTTTTAAAATAAAGAGGTAAAGAGAAATTTTATCTTTAGGGGACATGAAGGTCTCCCCTATTCCCCCGTTTGTTTATTTATAGACTTTCTTAGCACTTATTTAGACCCTCATGTATTTTATCACATAAGCACTTTCTTACCCAGAAACATTTTGTTTTTCACTAGATATATTTCCATATCTAGAACACTTATTTATTTATTTTTTTCCTATCTGTTGACCTCTTTGTTCACATTCTGAAACAACTCTTATGACATTTCTGAATTTAGATAACTCTATTTTAACAAGATTAAATATTTTGTTATTTATAGTACTCTAATTGAAACACAGTTGAAACTTTTAGAACCCTTTGTGTATAGAATTGTACCTGTTAGGACATAACTCTTAGTAACCTTGTTTTTAGTTTAGTGATGACACAAAAAAAAATTTCTGTACAAACACATTTGAGTAATCCCATGCATGTCAACTCTAATTCACTTATTTTGTAAAAAAACCCCAAGATATTAGACAAGTGTCCTGAACAGAATTTACCACCTTTTTCTTGTTGAAGGAAAGTCCTAGAAAAATTGATGTTAGATATTTTATAAACATCAACATTATATTAGTTTGACCACCTCGAGACTTGAAGTTATTTTCAAGACATTTTACTTCTATTAGTTTACCCAATTTAAATGAAACCTTTTTAAATCACGTGAATTAAAAGTATTTGGATCCATTTTTAAATTTTAATTTTAGGAGTGTTCAGTTTTGATACAGACAAAACATGACATCAGACAGCATGACATACACATAAAACAAAATCAAAGGCCTTGAAACTTTATACGTGTGTCGGGGTACCGCGGACCCCACCCTAGCCTGGCACTGAGCCGGGGCAACCTCGTTTGCAACAAACAGCTGACAAGGACTTCAGTGTGACACCTGGCACTGAGCCGGGGCAACCTGGTTTGGAACAAACAGCTCACAAGGACTTCAGTGTGGCACCTGGCACTGAGCCGGGGCAACCTGGTTTGCAACAAACAGCTGACACTGCTTAAGGAAGTTGCCCCGGCACTAAGCCAGTGCCAGAATGGACTGCTCTGATTGGACAAGGTGACTCATGCTCGCTGCGTACCCTCTTGTTGCCCTTATTGTATTACATTGTTATCATGCTCTCCCCACATGCTCTGTAACCTGATTGGCTCATGATTCATATATAATGATGATAACTTCCTTGTAAAAGAAGGAGAAGGAGAAAGAAGAATGAAGAACAATGAGAATGAACAATAAAGAGCTCTGATCAGCAACCAGTTTGTCGTGTCTCTCTCTGCGGGCAGAAGGAACGTGACATACGTGAATCTCCATTGCAATGTAACAGATGTTCAAAAACTCTAGTTGAATAAAAAAATAGAACTGATCAAAAAAGTCATGGGCTCAAAAAATATGTAGAATTCAAAAAAAAACAAGAGTCCTGGAAAAATGATATGGGAAAAATGATACGGCCGTTAATTACTTTAGTAAAGCACCATAAAATTTACTTTTGCTGGAGTTCAGGTAAGACTTTTTGCTCTCTTTCTTTTTTTTTCTTTTTTTTCTTTTTTTTTGGGGGGGTTTGAGACCGATCTCCTACTGAGCTTTCAGGCTTTCTCTATTTACATTACAATGTAAGCCTTGACTGAGATTTGGATCTGAAAGGGACCAAAATGTTCTAGCAGAACTTGATGCCTAGGGTATTTTAACCCTTATTCCTGGTTAACAATCAATTCAGGTTTGGATGCAGAAAATTGTGAAACAATTATTGCCCAATATTTGTGGGGACTTGGGCTACTATATCATCCTCCTTACTAGGACATGCCACTGATGGTTGGACTGGTTCTTTTACTATGTGGCAAGTTTCTGGAAGGAGATGCAATGGGAGGAGCCGGCGGTTCTTTAGGTGGCGGCTCTTTGGGGAGAAACTTGGAGCCACTTTTGGGAGGTCCTGGAGAGAAGCAGGCCTTAAGGCTGAATAATGTAGGGCAGACTCCTAATGGGGGACTCTCCCCTAAACTGATTTCCCTCTTCCTAACAAGTTGTTCATCACACCCAGTTTCATTTTCCTTGTCTGTCTCTGATCTTATTGAAGCCCTTTCTGATGCTTTAGACCTTTCCTTTTTTATTTCCTCCAAAACCTCTTCCCCTTGTTTTATGGCCTCTCTGCATTTGGTTTGGGCTGTTTTAGTTTCAAGAGGAGTTCCATTGGCCCAGAGCAAATCCTTTAAGGGACCTTCCATGTGCATTCATGAGATTTCAGTGCCCATATTTCTCTATTAAACTAACAATGCAAAGTACTTTAACTAGCAAAACAAAAGCGAAAGCACTTACAAACACTCAATCTCCGTCGCTTATCCCGCAAACTTTAACTCCGTCAGTTTTCCTGCGAACTTTAACTTGTCGCTTTTCCCGTAAGGGTTGTTGCGTACAAACTTTTGATATTTCAGACCCCATCTTGTACAATGTAAGTCACGTTCTGTGTGCTTATCTAGTCCTTGAACCGCCTTTCACTTAGTTCACTGTTTTTGGACCGCTTTCCGCTTAGTCCACTGTTTTACTTTCCTTTTTGGACCGCTTTCCGCTTAGTCCGGATAGTCGTGTATCGTGAACGTCAAGGCTGTCTTTCACTTGTTTATTTTTGACCTTTTTATAACCAGTTTAACTTGTTAAAATTTTAGAATATCTTACCTTGTTTTCTTACTTATCCTTGCAAAGTTTTCAGTCCCGGGTTTTGGCACCACTTATGATCGCCCACCGCCCGCGGGGACAATAACAATGCGTACACTCTTCTTGAGCACAGGAACCAAAAAAGCTGCTTTTTTCCACAAGTCTCTGACTTATATTGAGAACATCAGCCTATCAGAGAGTAGACTACCAGGAAAGTCAGTCTATCAAGGAACAGTCTCCAGGCAGATACCAGGATCGCCTCGTATACAGCAGCCAATCAGAGTTACTTCCTGAAACTTGTTTATGACTACAGCTTATTCTGGCAAGCTGCCAGGTGCCATCTTAGAGATCAGGCCAGGGTGCAGCTCTGGGGCCCTCAGAGCCCACCCCTGACATTGATCCTCTGTACATTGACTGATCTGAAATCCATACAACTCCCCTATTTTGTTTTGTATGGCCTTTAAAATAGACATGACTAGTCTTCAGTTCAATGAAGGTGGAGGTAGAAAGGAAGGCAAACATTGGCAAAAACAAGCAGAGTATAATAAAGCAAATATCAATAAACATTCTCCAATGAAAAGCTGTTTGATCTATGTAAAATTTTGTAGCCATAATTTTAACCAATCTAATAAATCCCCTCTTCCATCATCTTGTTTTACCTTCTTTAAATGTCCTTAAGATGATTCAATTCCCTTTTGATGTAACATCAGAAAATAATCAATAGCTGCCATATTATCAAGAATAGATTGATGATACAAATTTCAAAAGAATTAATAATTTTTGCTAAATACTGGGGCACCACCAACAAGGATACAATAACACAGAAATAACACAATAACAGTCAGTACAATTGTGGAATTCTGGGTAAGTTTGGCAAACAGAACTGTAACCAAATTCCCCAGGGTACATTCTAAATCCATTTTGACTACCAAATGTTGAGCACATGTTTTTAAAATTTTTATATCCCCCCAAGTCACTAGATGATTAGAAAACTGAGGGTTTCTTGGGCCCCTTGTTGCTATTGGATGTTACTTCTTTGAATTAGGGTCCTCTTTATCCAGGGTCAAATAGAATTTGGGAATCAGATTGAGTTATAGAGTATGTCTTTTATTCCTGAAAAATAAATACATTCAAATTACTATACTATGGGCTGGAGTTAGGAATCCATTGAAGAACCCATCACAATAATATAAAAATATATAAATAAAATTAAGGAATACATTTCCAACATACATATTAAGGTTGTCCAATATATTGGTTGTGTTATATACTGCCTTTTTTCTATCAGTTATTTGTAATGATTCAACTTTTGATTTCTAAAATATTTAATTGCAAAATTGTTTTATTTGTAATTTTTTGATAAACATGACTGTGGAGTTTATTTTGATATATTATGCAAATCTGAAGTATATCTTTTTTCTAATAAGGATCTCACTCTTGTGGTTATATGTGCAGTTTCACTGGTCATGTATTCATAAGTGAATATAGGAAAGTTATATCTGATTCATTCTATTTTCTTTTCTATTCCCATTCCCCTCACTTTTCTTGTTTCCTTTTGTCTAATCCATTCTATTATTCCCTTCTTCTGTGTGTCAGCATAAACATATTAGAGAATATTTGGACTCTGCCTATTTTAGATTGGCTTATTTTGCTCAGCACTACAGTATCCAATTTTATTGTTTTGAAAGAAAATGACATAATTTCTTTCTTCTTTTTTGTCAACTTTCTATCCATAATGCATATATACCACATTTTTCTTTATTCATTGATCCATTGAAGGCACCCACTTTGGTTCCATAACTTGGTTGTTCTGAATTGAGCTGCTATAAATATCAATGGGGAAACAACACTGTAGTATGCTAATTTCACTTCTTTTTGGTATGTACTTAGGAGTGGAATATCTGAATCAAATTGTGGTTTGAGTCCATGTTCTCTGAGGAATATTCATACTGTTATCCTTAGTAGTTGCACCAATTTTGAGTTCCACCTCCAATGTATGAGTTTATCTTTTCCCCAACATCCACACCAACATTTATTGTTTCTTTCATCCTTGATAACTGCCATCCTGACTGGAGTGAGAAAAATATCAGTATTGTATTAAACTGAATTTATAAAATTACAGAGATGTTGAGATCTTCTTTATTTATTTGAAAGTCAGTTGTATGTCCTCTGTGAAGTGTCTTTTGCTTTCTTTAGTTCACTTATTTATTGAGTTATTTGTTATTATATTTGGTGTTATTTTATTTTTGTAAATCCTGAATATTAATGCTCTATCTGAGGTTCAATAGTAAAATACATTCTCCAAATCTGTTGACTCTCTCTAAATGCTCCTGATATTTTCCTTTGCCATGAAGAGGTTTTAAATTTAAACACCATCTCATTTATTATTAATTTTATGTCTTTGCTTTTGGAGTTCAGTTGTTGAAGTCAGTTTCTAAGCACACATGATGGAGAGTTTGGTCTACATTTTGTTTCCAGTAGTTGCAAGTTCTCTGATTTAATGACTAAATCTGTGATCCATTTTCAGTTCATTTTTATGCAGGATGAGAGATACATGTTAACTTTTTTTTATTATGTATGGAATTTCCCAGAATAATTTTTTAAAGAGCTATTTTTATACAATATAATTTTATGAGAACTTTGTCCACTCTGAGATAACTGCAATTATGTGAGACATTATGTGTCTTGTTCCATTGGTCTTTTTCTGTGTTTTTGTGCCAAAACCATGTAATTTTTCTTACTGTAGATCTGCAGTAAATTGTAAAGACTATCTCTGGCTTTATTTTTCTTGATGAGGATTGCTTTGAGTATTCTGAACCTCTTATTTTTCTAATACATTAAATGACAACTTTTTCTATTTCTATATAAAGAACATCATTAGACTATGAGTATTGTATTAAATCTATATATTTTCTTTTGGCAGTATGCATATTATGACAACATTAATTCTCCTTGTCCAAAAACAATGGTGTTATTTCCATATTCTCGTGTCTTTTTCTACTTCCTTCTTCAGTGCTTTGTAATTTTCACTGATATCTTCTTTTGCATATTTGTTAGATTGACTTCCCAATTATTTTAATTTATTTTTTGAGGCTATTGGGAATGAGACAGTTTCTGTAATTCCTCTTTTGGATGGTTAAGCATTGGTGTATAAAATTGAAATCAATTTGAATTTATTAATTTTTTTATTCTGCTATATTGAAGAATATGTTTATGAGTCCTGAAGTTCTTTGATGGAAAACTTCTATGTATGGAATGTTTTGCTGGCAATAGGATCAGATTTAGTTCTTTTTTACCTGCTCATATTTTTAATTTTGTCTAATGGCACTATCCTGGTTTTCTAGGAATATTTTGAAGGAAAGTGTTGAAAGAGGGCATGTCTGTCTTTTCCTCTGTCTAAAAAAATGTTTAAAATTTTTCTCCACATAGAATTAGGTTAGTCTAGGCTTCATCAAATAGAGCTTTTACAATGTTAATACATGTTTCTGCTATTCCTAGAATTTTTTTTGTAGTGTTTTGAGAATGAGTGGATGCAAAATTTTGCCAAATGCTTTTATTTCATCTATTGAGATAGGCATGTGATTCTTATCTTTAACTCTTTTGATGTGATGAATTAAAGTTAGTAATTTTATATATTGAACCAGGTTTGCATTCCTGGAAAGAACTGCATTTAATTTTGGTGCACTCTTTCAAATATAGTTTTATATGTGATTTGCTAGCATTTTACTAATATGTTTTGTGTCTATATTCAAAAATGGATTTGACCAAAAATTTTCTTTCTTTCGTTGTATCTTTTTGATTTCAGTATCAGAGTGATACTAACTTCAAGGAATGAATTTGGAAAGGTATCCTTCTCTTCTGTCATAAAACAATTGAGTAGTTTTGGTATTAAATACTTTTGAGGTCTGAAAGAAATTAGATGGGAGTCTGTCCCGAATTGGGCTTTTCTTTTGTGGTAGTTTTGAAAGTGTCTTCAGGTTTATTTCTAACATTGACATATTTAAATTTTATATATCCTCCTGATTCAGTATGATTAAGTCATATGTCTGTAGAAATTTTTTGAGAATTATATATTTCATTGGAGTACAGAGTATCAAAATTGTATTTGATTATAATCTATTTCAGTAATGCTCATGTTGATATTTCCCTTTTTACCAAAATATTAACAAATGGAGTTTCTTATTTTTCTTCATTAGCATTTCTATAACTCTGCCACTTTTACTTATTTTTTCAAAAAATGAATTTTGGGTTAAGTTGTTTTTTTAAATATATATTTTATTTTCATTGAATTTAGCTATAATTTTAATTATTTCCAACCTTCTTATTTGTTGTTATTTTCTTCTTTTCCAGTAGCTTTGAGATATACATTGTATATTTATTTAGTGACTTTCTACTTTTTTACTGAAAAAACCCTATCTATTAAACTTTCCTCTTAATACTGCCTACCTAATGTCCATGAAGTTTGTATATGGCATTATTTTCATATATTCCTAAGTATTTTTTTAACTTTCTCCCTGATATTTTCTTGTATACATCAATCAATAGCATATTATTAAGCTTCCAGGTGATATAGTAGCTTTTCTTTTAATTTTATTTTTGATTTCCAAATTCCATCCCTTTGAGCAAATAGAATTCAAAAATCCTCTATTTTTTTTTATTTGCTAAGACTTACTTTGTAGGCTTTGTGGTCTATTTCTGAGAACAATCCATGTGTTGCTAAGAAGAAAGTATATTTAATCTTTGATGAATGAAATATTCCATATATGTTTGTTAGTCAAAATTATTAATTGCATTTCAACATCATTTTTACTTACATTTTGCTTGAGGATCTATGCAATGATGAGAGAGGTGTATTAAACTTATCCAATGCTATTGCATAGTGATCTCTTTGATTATTGAATTTAAGAGTGGTTTTCTTGATATATGTAGATCCTCCATTTTGGGGGCATAAATATTTATGACTGTTTTCTTCTTGTTGATATAAATTTCCTTAAAAAGCACAAAAAGGCATTTTTTGTACCTTTTGATTAACTTTGACTTGATATCCACTTCATCTGATATGAGGATAGAAACCCCTACTTTATATGTAATACCTGCAAGTGATACAATTTTCCCATTGTTTTACCATCAGTCTGTGGAGCTCTTTTCTTTTTTATCTCAAAATACAGAGCAAGAAAAAATATGCTTGTAAAACTAAAAAAAATTTTTTTCAAGATGACAGAATAGAGTAGATAGCTTTTCTGCCTGCTCTGTTGAGAGAAAACAAGAAATCAGACAGGCAGTTCTCAGCTAAATGGGTGAATAACAATAGCAACAACAACAAAAGGAAAGACTTTACTTAAATTAAAACTGGATTTTCTGAGCAGAACAGAAACTCAGATGTTGGATAACATAAAATAAGGAATAAAATCCCAGTAGCACAGTAACTGCCATGGCCATGCAGGCAGAAAACACAAGCAAAGGTGATCTGTCCACTAGAACGGTGGAGTGATAAGTTTACTAAATATCCCACATTTTTAGGAGGCCTGAGACCTGTCTGAATATGGAATATTTAAGGACATCACCCTACTAAACTGAAATGTGTGCTTGAGCTGCACATTAACCATATGTAAGAAAGAATTCACCACCTCTTGAGGTGGCATGCAGAGTACAATTAAAGGTAACATTTTGCACCTGCAGCATGTAGGGCAATAGCTGAGGAAAGAGATTTCTAGCACTCATATTTGAAACTTGCAGCCCCAGCTTGGAAAGATGTATCTGGAAGGGAATACAGAAGAGCAGTTGTAGAAGATATTGAGCTTGGATTTTAAATCATACACCATAAAATGTGGAGACTAAAGATTATGTATGGAATAAATTTAGCTCTTTCACCACATGAGTTGAACACACATGAGATACCACAGTGTACAATTTTCTAGCATGAACCAGCAATTACTGGTCTCTAGTTATGCTGATTTAAAATCTCCAGAAAAAATTGGCATTCAGTGAAGATCCTACAGCCCAACTAATGCTAGACACAGTTTCCAGGAATTATGCCAATGGGATTATGTTTCTCACTCCAGCAGTGCAGAGTGAAGCTTCATGCTCCTCATTACCCTGCATAAAACTGTTAAGAAGAGAAGCTGTGGAACTTTTGAACTACAACAGAAAGAATTTGTTAAGTTTTCAGGGATATTAATTCTCCTTTTTTTCCCTGTTTAGTTGTGGCCATAATGGTTCATAAATATTTGTACATACTCATATTTTTTCTCATTTCTAGAATTTTTGAAGTGAGTTATTTGTTATGGACCAGTGTGTTGAGGACAAGAATATTTGAATGCATTTTTAAAAAAATTGTTCTGTATTCTTTATCTATTTATATTTTTAAATTTATACTTTATATATATTATTTTCTTTTGTGATTTTGTTCCCTTCATTTTTTCTCTCTCTTTTCTTCTGCTAACAACCAATCTCTATGGTTCACACTTTCATTCATCTTTCAAATTTTACTTCTATCTTTTCTCCTTGACCCACATAATCATCTCACTCTATATCACTTCTATTCTCTCCCTCTTCAGCATTTGAAATTGTAAAATTTATTGCAATTTTTCTGTTTTTATTATAGGCAATATCTGAACATACCATTTATGTGTATTGTGTTAGTTAACATTTTAGATATCAGATTTAGAACTATTTAAATGGTGCATATGTTTTGCATTGCATGATGTTATTTTTTGTCTACTCCTAAGCAAGGTGTTACTGGAAGCACACAGGGACACTAGAAGTACACACAGTAGAAACTCTAATTCCTCAGAACCACATATTTAGATGGATAGGCAAACAGATACATGAAAAATTCAGAGAAAAAATCTCCCCAAACAAACCAAGATACTCCATTAACAGAATGCATTGAGAGCAAAGTGGAAGAAATATCAGAGAAGGAATATATAATGTAAATAAACTGATCTGCAAAGTAAAGATCGGGATGGGTACTAAAATCAGAGAGAAAATACAGAAAGTTAAAGAACATTTTATTAAAGATAGAGAGATTCTGAAAGTAAAACCAAGCATAACTCCTCAAATTAAAGGAATCAATACCAAAAAAAAAAAAAAATTATTGGGAGCATCACCAACAGGTGTGCTCACTTGGAAAGCATAGTTTCAGGCAATTAAGACAAAACATAAAATATAAAAAATGAAGTTGACCATGGAAATAAGATGTTAGAAGACCATGAAAAGAACTTCCATGAAATATGGGGTAACCTGAAAAGACCAAATTTTAATCTTATTGAGATTGATGAAAGCTTGAAGATACAAATGAAAGAAATGAACAGTTTTTCAAAGAAATAATGTCAGAAAATTTTTGAAATATTAAGAATTAAATGGAAAGTGAAATACAGAAGACTAACAGGACCCCAAATACACAAAATTATAAGACACAAAATATGGTACATTATTATAAAAATGCATCACATACAAAATATATATAGAATTATAAAGTGTGATAGAGAAAAATGGAAATTAAGATTTAGAGAGAAAAATAATCCAGGCCTCAGCTGATCTCAAAAATCAGACCCTCAAAGCAAGCATGTCTTGGAATAATATATACCAAGTTCTAAAAAAAAAAAAAAACTGATCTCATCCAAGCTTACTATAACTTATAAAAGTGAGTTTCACATTTGAGAATGAAATAAAAATCTTCCATGGTAAGCAGCTGTTAAATAAATTCAAAACTAGAAAACATGCACTGTAAGACATACTCAATAAGATATTTCATTAAAGATAAGAGAATACCAGCAAAGGGAGGGACTAAGCAAAAAGAACAGTGAATTAGTGGATTAACTAATTCAAATTAAAAATCAGATATAAATCAAAATGATGATGAATAAAGTCTTATTCTATACTATCCTGAGAAGAAAATAGCCTATCCCAATTAATTGAAAGACATAAAATAACAGATTGGATTAAAATACAAGACCCAACAACATTGTGTCTCCAAGAGACTTACCTCTTTGGCAAATATATTCACAGAATGAAGACCAAAGGATTGGAAATACATTATTCACATGAACCTGGTAAACCTGCAGGAGTTCCTTTCCATTTCAGATTCAGTGGACTTCAAACCACAGTTAATCAGAAGAAACAATGAAGTTCATTTCAAACTTCCTAAGGGAATTTTACATCAATGAGGCAACAATTGTAAATACTTATGGCCCAAACAATGGAAAGTCTATATACAATACATTATACAAACCATTCTCAAATTCAGAATGAACCATAGCACAAAACAATAATATTGGGTGACTTGAACACAATTCTCTCACATTGGATTGATCATCCAAACAAAAATAAAATAAAAAAGTTATACAAATAAAAATACAATTAATAATTAAATTTAAAATATTTATGTATATGTATATAATGTATTATCCATCAACATGCAAATATACTTTCTTCACAAAAACAAATAGATGCTTCCCTAAAATGTACCATATATTAGGTCACAAAGTATGTCTAAGCAAATAAAAAATTAGAGATAATACATTGTATCCTATCAGATAATAATACAATGAAATTATAAGATTGATAAAATAAAAAATAGAAACTATTCTAACACCTGGAACTAAATAATATGCTGTTGAATTAAAAATGGATAGAAATAAATAAGGAATGAAACGTAAAATACTTAGGGTGCTGATTCACATAGGTAGGAAAGGAGAGGTGTAGGTTCACCAGATTGTACAGGGGGATTGGGGCATGAAAATGGGAAGATAAGAGAATGAGTGGCACATTATAATCCTATATTCATACATGAATACAGTACCATTATAATACCATGTAATGTACAGTCATAGAAATAGGAAGTTATATTCCATTTGCGTATATGTCAAAATATATTCTGCTGTCATGTGTAACTAAAAAGAACAAAAAAGGAAAAACATTAAAAAGCTCAAAAAGAGCATAAGTGAGAAAAAAGTGTGTGTGTGTGTATAGCAGTCCTTGAATCAGTAGAAATTCAAACAGAACAAAAAGAACTAAGAAAGAGCAAAATGAAACAACAGCAAAAAAAGGAAAATCTTGGTGAAAAGTTGATAAAATAAGAAATTAAGGAGTCCTTTCCACTATGGTGGACAGAATAATCAGTGAATAAATATGTTTTTTCTCTGTGCTCAAGTGATTTTCTTATTTATTCTCGAGTGATGAACTAAGGCAGGGTGTTTGAGCAATGTTTTGTGGAGTCCTTTTTATATATTGTGTTATTTGACAAATTAACACTTGGGGTTAAGACTTCCAAACTTCCATTTTTGAGAGATTCTTGCAGGCAGGGCAAGCTGAAAGTCCTCTGGCGGAGCAGCTGGCTAAGACCTGCAGGATTTACATTAAACAAGCATGCCAGGACAACTGGGCTATTGCTGGGCAGGTAAGCAGCAAGATGGGTGAGGTGGTGCAATAGATTTTTAGTTGGTCAAGCTCTCAGAGTTTGGTTTGGCAAGGCATTGAAGAGGTAAGCTGGTTAGTCTGCATACCAAAAGAGCTGGCTGGGTCATGTGGGGTAGTCTACATAAGGGTGGCCAAGCAGCCTGGGCTGAAGATGCCTGGAAAAATGCTTAATTATGTCTGACAGGCTACCTGACTTGTCCAGATGGTTCAGTGCCCAGTGATGGATCTTGAAGACTGGTGGTGTAGCAGTATGCTTGTTCAGGTAGGCCTTGTGGACGTGTATGCCTAGTAGTTTGGGCTGTAGGTTGACAGTGGAATTGTAGTCTCACTAGGTGGGATAGTGGGTTTATCAGGGGGTTGGAATGGTAGAAGACTGGGCATTGTGAGTTCAGGAAGAACAAATGGTTTCAAGAATGGTTCAGGACTGGGAATTTGACAGGGTTTTTGCTCAGGCAATTTGAAGGTCAATGCTCTCAATACCACTAATTCAACTTTCTAATCTGCTCCAGCTGGCTATGTTTGATCCTATGAGCTGCAGGACACACAAGGTAGAGAAGAATTGGGTTCTCTCTAGCCTATCCAAGCTGTGTTTCCCCAGGCAAAATGTTCTCCATTTATGATTTTCCACAGTTTTTTTTTTCTTTTGACACTGTTAATTCTTTATCTCAGATAGGTTTATCCAGACATAGCACTGAACTAATGAATCTGGGTTTCCAGTTCACATTAGTGCCACCAAGCAGTATTCCAAAAATGGTTTCTGAAATGTATCTCTGTGGAGAATTGATAACTGCAGTGTGATATTTTAATCATACATTTCATTGAGTTGAATAATATGGCAGGTTTCTACTTCAGTTTCAGCATTTTTTACTCTAAACCTAGGGAAGAGGTAATATTTCAGTCACTTGAATTCTACATAACTGAGCTAGGAGAAATGCTGTCTCATTCTAACCAGCCATCTTGTTATTTCTCCATTAAATTTTAACATGGCAAATTAAGTCATTTTGAGGACTTCCATTTGTTTCTTTTTCAGAATCTTTCTCTTTTGAAATAAACTTCACTTCCTCTGTTTTATAATTTCACTCCTTACAGCTTCTTTTAGCTTATGGAATATTTTAACTATAAGATTTCTACTTTTTTATTCTGAAATGTTCTCCACTGTGGTATCAGGAGACTAATTTTCCTGAAGTTATATGGGTTGTCCAAAATGGTTTGCTCCCTTGCATTTTCAGTTGCTTACATTTCTGATCAAACTTAATCATTCTTTATTGTATCAAGGGATTTTTTTCACTTATTTTTTAAGGGCCCTGGTTTGAGCAAATACCAAGTTATTGATGTTTAAACTCAATATGTGGTCTTTACTGATACCAGTAAGAGCAACAGTGTGAGATCAGTCACTAAACCCTGTTTAATACAGTCAGTTATTTTTCTATCAATGTACTATTCAACCTTAATAGAAGTAAAAAATATGTTGATATTGTTCTCCAAACTTCCTATAATTCAGATACAAGCTTGAAGTAGAGTTCTGAAACAAATAGAAAAATTAGTCACTGGGCTGGCAATATAGCTCAGTTGGTAGTGTGCTTGCCTGGCAAGCACAAGACCCTGGGTTCAATCCCCAGTAACCAAATAAATAAATAAATTAATAAATAAATAAATAAAAGAAGAGAAAAGAAAAATTAGTCATTAAATATAGTCAATTTGATGTAATATTACATGAGAACAAAAATGGGCTCGAAGGTGGAGCAAAATGAATTAAGAAACAAAAGATAGCACACACAAAGAAATAATACCCACCCAAGTATAAGGAATAAAATGAATAGGGTTTTTTTGCTGTAGAAGTTAATTTATTAAAAGGGAAATATGCATTAATTGGAACAAGTACAAAATAAGAGTAGAAAAAAAGAGGGAGAATTATTACAATTAATGCTTTAAAATATTAGAAATAAAACATTCAAATGTATTGAAAGTGTCATGTTGGTTTTTAGGGTAACAAATGAAAATTAAAATAAATAATATAAATGATTAAAGTTGATGTTAGAAGTCCTCCAAACTTTCTCAGTGATTATTTGTAATCGATCAATGACATGGTGCATCAGTGAGTTTAAGTCCATTCCTTACTGTTTAAGCATAAAGCCTCATGGTGATAATGTGCTGCTAATTTCTGAAATTTAACATAATCAATTTATTTATATCAAATCAATTATCCTTATTAAATATATTTATAACAACTAAGGTACTCATGTACCTTATTCTATTCCTACTCAGGGAATAGAGGATATACATGTCATAGTCTAAGCTGGTTAAAGAATCTGCTAAATTGGTAAATCCTATTCAGGATGGAGAGATTATATATATCAAAGAGGAAAATAAAGTCATGGAGTGTATCCGAATCACAGGGGTTACTGCGACGATAGAGGTTACACATGTCATTTAGGCTATTTCAGTCATGAAGGCACAACAGGTCATACTGTGCAGGTCATAGAGGATACTCAACTCATGTAGAAAAGGTTGCATGAGGGCATCTCAATTGTTGGCAAAATCACATTTAACACAGGCTCAAGAGTGTAATTATAAAAAAGTCCTTTGAAAGAACACCATGGAGACAATGCTTGCACAGTGCACCAAGGAAGTTTTTTTTTTTTTTTTTTTTTTACCATGCTCAAATATCCCTGACACTCAGAGGCTGGCATAGCTTTGGTCCCAAGAGACTTTACTTGAAAGTGTTGCACAGCTTAATGTTGATGTTGAGGTACTTGTTCTGCAGGAATATAAGATGCTAGAGTTAGGCAATCATGGATCCTTCTCTTTGATTTCAGTGGGAGACCTTGAAGACCAGGCAAAGTGATGTAGAGTCAAAGACTACTGGCTATCTCTGACAGGATGATACATGAAAATATGAGAAGGATACTGAAGGTGATGTGGAGACTCCAAAGATTAATACATGCCAGTAATACAAAATTTCTGCTTGTGAAAACTATAGAAATTGAACAGAAACATGGAAAGAAAGAGGTCAGGTGTACTGAAATCAGGAAGACTACAGAAAAGGAATTACACAACCTTTCTGGAGAATATAACAATTACCTGTGTACCAGATTCAGGATAAAAGTAAGTAAAAAAATTGTGTATCCAGTAGGAACTTATTCTTGCTTTATTCCCATCCTTCTGTTGCATATCCATGTCTCCCTTGTGCAGTTTAAAGGTTTACTCTATGTTATTATATATTGAGTATATACAACTTGCTTTTGATATTATGTAGTCTGATGCTGAGGGTCTGTATTGAGTTTCTGGGGACCTTGTACATGAATTTTTGCATAAGGCTGGAAATATTAATACTTTGGGTATACTTGTAAATTGATTAAGTATGTATTGCAATGTAAGATTGGCAAACACTTCAGGAGGTCAAGAATGAAATGTTAAATTTAGATATGAGGTATTCCCAAAGTGCACATGTGTGATTGTGTGAGAATGAACTGAGGAGAAATAATTAGATTGTAATAGTTGCAATCTAATGTGTGGAATAAACCATTGATGTATTAACATTCTGTTGACTCTCTGGGAGGTAGTATGGCTGGAGGAGTGGGTCACTATGGATATTAAGAATATGCACAACATAGAGGTTACAGAATACATGGAGAATACTTAGTTCTGGAGACTTTTCAGGGCATAGTTCCTGGGTATTGCACTGACTGCAACAATGGAGGCAGAGCCAGTTGCCCTATCCAAGTACAACTTCAACAGATGATGGAAAAAAGGTCTCAGGTTCTGTGTGAAGATCTGAGAAGAGCTTTATTTGGGAGAGGTGGAGAACTTATCATACAGGAGGCTTCTTCTGTTTTATGGTGTATTACACTGTCTTTTATATGCTTGTAGTTAAGCAAGTCATATACCTTAAAGGTCAAGACTTGCATAAGTAGTTACTAGCCTATTTGACAGACTATAGTTTGGGTATATGAAAAAAAAATTACCCTAGTTTCACAAACCACAGATGAACATCTATTCACTTAACAGAAAAGAGGACCGTTTGACAAACCATAGAAGAACTCTCTTACAGAACAAAGAAATAGATTCTGTTCACAGAGCATGGGAGAAGAGGATGGGGCTCCCTTCCCTGAGGTTCCTGAAATGTGCATACTATGTAGGTCTCCTTCCACAGGAAATAGCAGAGCTCTATTCCTTGAGGATCCTGTTTGGCTTCTCCATCTCCCAACAGCATGACACATATGCTTCCTTCCAAGGGAAAGGGCTGACATTACTCCTCTCCTTATACTCCATATCTTGGATGATCTGTTTACATTGCAAAGATTTTGTTTGAACTTTGAAATTTAGAAAAAAATTAACAGATAATACTTTTCAAAGAATACAAACATCTAACAGGAATAGTATAAACATGACCAGATTTAACAGCATTTTAACAGGAAACAAATTTTGAAACTTATTCATTAACAATCCATGTAAAAGATGAATCAAGAACAGAAGAGGCTATATATAATTGATTGATAGGATTGTTCACAATTAGTTTCTAACATTTCCTTAAGGATGGCAATTTTCTCAATAAATAAGTCCAATAAGTTCTATTTAGGATGATAATTTTCTTATTCAATAAGTCCAATAATTCCATTTGTTGTTGATTGACCAAAATAGCAATTTGATTCCATTGTAAGTTTTTATTTTTTTGTAGAAAAGCATGTGTTTTGGGGATTTCTCAGAGGGAGAAGCTCAAGATAACAGCTCACCCTTGGGACATTTACTAGGAAATCTTAAATCCCTTCACTGGATTCCTGACCTAGAGCCATGAAAACTTACTTGCTTGTGTAATGATAGTTGACCACAGTATTCTTAACATAATCAATCAAAATGACCACTTAATGTCACCCTGGACCCCAATATTTTATGGGACTTATACAACTTCTGTGAGTGAGAAGGCAAGTGGAAAGAGACTTTTTATCTTCAAGCTTTTTTCTTTCTTGTGCACTAAACCTCATATTTGCTCTTCCTGCAAATTTGAATACTTTGTTTTGGCTTATTCTTCCCCTCATAATTCCCTCCACCTCCTCTTCTGACTTTGACCCAGTGATGAACCACCCCTATACCAGTACCCTGTGGCATAGGCCCTTTCAGTTCCTACTTCTGTATCTCCTTTCACTTGTTCTGTTTCTGCTTCTGCTTCCCTACACAGCCCAACCAGTCCTCCAACTATGATGTCGACCCACATGTTCTAGCACCCTTATGGGAGATGGCCAGTGTAGAAGCAGTGATCAGAGTTTATGTTACTTTCTTACTCTCTGATCTTTCCCAGTCACAGAACCAGCTAGGTTTCTTCTCCTCCAACTCTGCAAACATAATTAAGGAATTTCAGTACCTTGTCCAGTCTTATGACCTTATCTGCCATGGCATTTACATAATCATGTCCAACACCTTGACTCCTGAGGAATGTAGGAGAGTCTGGGAACAGGCACACAATTATGCAGATGAGGTTCACCAATCGGCACCACCCATCCCATTGGTGCTAAAACAGTTTGAGAGAGGGAGACCCAGTGAGACTATAATGAGGGGACAAGGCATATGCAGCAAGATGATTTCCAAACCTGCATCTTTGCAGGTTTCTGAAAAGCCATCATTAAACCCATTAATTATGATAAAATTCAGGAAGTAATACAAGACAAAACTGAAAACCCATCCCATTTTCTGAGTCGCCTCAGAGAGGCCATGCTCAAATATACTAATCAGAAATCTGAAGCTCCAGAGGGACAACAACTACTCGTGATTTGTTATTTTTCTGAAAGTTACTTGGATGTAAAGGTCAAATTGAGGTGGTTGGATAGGGGACACTTTGTCTTCCTGGGAAGGGACATGATAGTCAAATTTGGTGACTCTATTTTCTTCTCACCCACCATGTGCCTCCAACAAGATTCATCAGCTATTCCTCTCCTTATGACTTTGTGTGAATACACAATTCAACCTGAGTCTTCATATTCCCTTCCTTCCTCCCTTGAAGACCCCAAGGTCTGGAAACCCACACACTCTCTGTAGCCACATGCTCACCTTCACTCATTTGCCTCAAGGATCCAACATCCTTTCCAGCCCAGTACTAGTATCCCCTTCCCCATGAGACCCTCTTTGGACTTCAACCAGTCATCCAGGATTTTAATCAGAAAGACTTCCTGCCCTTCCACCAACTCACCTTATAACACTCCCATCCTGGTGATAAAAAGCCTAATGCATTCTACCATTTGGTGCAAGAACTCTGCATCATCAACTCAGCAGTTGCCCCCATATTCCCCATTGTGCCCAATTCCTACACTTTATTTTCCTTTATCCCCTCCTCCACCACATACTTCTCTGTAATGGATTTTCACTGTCCTTCTTAATCCTGACCTGCAGGATCTCTTTGCCTTCACCTGGACTGACACTCTCATTCACAATTCCTCTCAGCTGACCTGGACAACTCTCCCACAGAATTTTGGGACAGCCCTCACTTCTTTGGTCAAACACTGTCTCATGGTCTTGCCTGTCTCACTTTCATTTCCTCCTCTCTTACAGTATGTTGATGATCCTCTCTCAAGGAGTCCCAAGGGGACACTATTAAGCTTCTAAATTTTCTGGTTGACAGAGTAAATAGGGTCTCTCCCACAAGGGTACTGCTTTCCCAACCTCAGGTTATTTACTTAGAATCAGCCTCTCACCTGCATTTAAGGCCATCACTGTAGAGAGAAAAGCATTGTGGTAGAACATGCTCACTCCATCTACCAAGGAAGAAATTATTTCTTAACTAGGGCTAACAGGATGTTAACAATACTGGATTCCCAATTTTTCCATTCTGGAATCCCCCTTTTTATGAGGCTTCAAAGGGTACTCCCACAGAAGTTCTCCTCAATGCAGTGGAATCTCCTTTTCAGATCCTAAGGAAAGCCCTTCTTCAAGCCCCAGCCCTAACCTCCCTAACATCACCAGACCGTTATATCTGTTTGTCTCTGAGAAAAGTGAGTTTGCTCTTTGGGTATTAGGGCACATGTTCAGTCCCACATTTGACCCAGTGGCATACCTATCATAAAAACTATACCCCAATGTAAAAGTGTGAACACCATGTCTTTGGGTATTGGCTGCAACATTTGTCTTAACTTAGGAATCAAAAAAATCCTTTGGGGCTCCCACTGATGTGCTTTCACTTCATCATCTGTTCAAGTTTATTATTTATAAGGGTGTGCAAATTCTACTGCCCTGTCAGGTGTTAGACTTGCAAACTTCTTCTTATTGAGGACTCTTCCATTTCAGTTAAGACATGCTATCCTTTAAATCTAGATACCCTTTTACCCCTGCCTTCCAAAATACATGCTTCAGGAACCCATAAATGCATTGAGATTCTGAAAGTTTTATTTCCCTTCCCCTCCAGTGTTCAGAATATGATCATAGAAAAACCTACATTCATATGATTTACTGATGTGAACTCTTTTCTCCTTGAAGGGATCTGATGGACTGCATATGCCATTGCCTCCCTCAAAAAGGTTACAGAGTCAGGACCACTACCTAATCACATCACAAACCAACAGGCAAAATTAATCACCCTCACTTGTGCATTCACCCTAGCAAAAGGAGAATCCTTCACAATCTACACTGAATCCAAATATGCTTTTCACACAATCCTTTTCCATGCTGCTACTTGGAAACAGAGGGGCCTTCTTACCACAAAAGGGGACTCCATCACCAACTCTAGCTACAACCTAAACCTCCTCAAGTCTCTTCACCTTTCAGCAGCCATAGGCTTTGTACATTGCTGTGCCCATCAGACAGACCAATCATTCATCTCTTCAGGCAAGAATAAGGCAGATAAGAAGGCTAGAAGAGCAACCCTATTATTCACACCAGCCCCCATCATGACTCCCCATGGTCCCTCAACTCCAATGCCACCAAACAAAGAAATACTTTACTACCTCCACCATCTCTTCCACCCCAAAATTTCTTCATTTTCAGAATTTTCTAAGACTCCTTTGCAGTTATCCTTCTCTGACATCTCATTTCTGAACCAATCCTACATTCATCAGACCCCCTACTTTTCTGACTCATTAGGCCTGTGATGCCATTTCAGGGTTACACTGGCAAGTTGATTTCACTCTTATGCACACAGTAAGAAAATCAAAAAGTTTTCTGGTCATGGGATGGTTTGAAGCCAACCCTACTTCCAACAAAAGTGAACTAACTGTCTCTACCTTCATCCTTCATAAAATCATTCCTCCCTTTGGAATGCCTACTTCACTCCAGTCAGATAATGGGCCTGAATTTATATTCCAAGTTTCCAAAAATCTTGCCAAGGCTGTTGGAGTTTCTTGGCATTTTCACATTCCCTTTTACCCAAAGTCATTGGGTAAAGTAGGATGAACAATCTGAATTATTAAAAATGTCGTAAACAAACTTTCTTTAGACCTTCTCCTTGACTGGGGTAAACTCTTGCCTCTTCCTCTTCTGCATCTTCACTCGTTCCCAAAGAAACCTGCTGATATCTACCCTTTCAGAGCTGATGTATGATTATCCCTTCCTTCCCCCTGGTATAATGTCTCTTCTTTCCTCTCTTCCTTCTCATATATTCATTCCTCTCCTAAACTACATTTAATCATTGCTATGGGGTTATGCTGATTACTCTTTTCCTAGACCCCTGTCTGGCCCCCTGGCTCAACCTCTTCAAGGAGGAAACCAAGTTCATTTCTTACCTCCTCAGGAGACCACAGGCCCTCTATCTCCTAAGTAGCAAGGACCCCATAAATTGATCCTGGATATGCCAATGACAATCAAGGGGTGAGGTTTACTGGGATGGCTACATATTTCTTGGGTTAAGCTTTATTCTTAATCCACAAACTCCTCTCCAGCTTCTAACCCCCAGACTTCTTCTAACCAATAATCAGCCATCCCAGTGGTACCTCTTCATCTCAGACTCAAGGCCATCAAGCCCTCCACCCTTCTCCATTCCAGAGACCAAGGACCAGAAAACTGAGGCACCAGACAACCATAACCAGCCATTAAGACTGGACTTCCAGCTACATAATTGTCTCCCTTATACCCCACAAAAGGGGATCATCTTATAAAAACAAAATGGGGGAATGAGTAGACAATGGGTTAGAAAGACTGCAGTCATTTCTCCCCTGCTACTTTGCTGCTGCCAATATTCTGCCTCCGCCACATCATTTTAAACCTAGATTGCTAGCCCACAAACTTCCTCATCAGTCATTGGTCCAATCCTTAGCCCACAAAATTTCTAGTCAGTCATAGATACAGATTGGTAGTAGCCTGTAAAACTTCCACTTCTTAAGAATAGCTCCCCACCATTTTCCCTCTCTCTTTCTCCCGCTGTGGGCAGACACTCTGCCTGTCCTCTTAATAAAATATCTTGCATTAGTTTCCATGTCTGGAGTGGTTTTCTGGGTGTTTTCAGGTTTCCTTTGCCTCATCCTCTTTCCAGTCTCTTCATTTTCCTTGACCTCTGAGAAACCTCGGATTATACCCGCTTCATTCCTAACACTGGACACTTCATCTTGATCATCTCTTTTTTTTCTGTCTCGCCTCCAACTTTGTCATTTCTCCTGTTTTTATGGGATGACATACTTGCTTCAGATTGACACCAAGAACTGTTCTGGGATCCAGGTTTCTCCAAACTCTGTTGTTTTATTGGGATCCAGGTTTCTCCAAACTCTGTTGTTTTATATCCTCTAAAGGCAGTGTGCCCAGTTGGTACAGTTGTTGTACCAGGAGAATTTGCTTCAGGCAAAGATGCTACAGAACTTGACATCAACATTGCTGTTCTGATACTGCATGAATGTAGTATAATGGAGTTACAGGGTCATGGAGGCTTCCATTTAGGTGTCAATGGGAAACCTGGCAACCAGGCAAAGTGATTCAGGGTCAAACATTCTGCTGGATGCTTCTGAGAGGGTGATGAAAAGATTTGAAAAGTTAAAAACTCCATAGAAAGCATATCCAATAGAATAGAACACCTGGAAGACAGAACCTCAGACATTAAAGACAAAATATTTAATCTTGAAAACAAAATGGACCAAACAGAAAATATGGTAAGAAATCATGAACAGAATCTACAAGAAATATGAGATATCATGAAAAGGCCAAATTTAAGAATTAATGGGATTGAGGAAGCCTTAGAGAAACAAACCAAAGGAATGAAAAAATTATTCAATGAAATAATATCAGAAAAATTTCCAAATCTGAAGAATGAAATGGAAAACCAGGTACAAGAGGCTTATAGGACACCAAGTATACAAAATTACAACAGACCCACACCAAGGAACATTATTATGAAAATACCTAACATACAAAATAAAGACAGAATTTTAAAGGCTACAAGAGAAAAAAATCAAATTACATTCAGGGGAAACAAATAAGAATATCAGCAGATTTTTCAATCCAGACCCTAAAAGCTAGAAGGACCTAGAACAACATTTACCAAGCCCTGAAAGAAAATTGATGCCAACCAAGAATCTTATACCCAACAAAACTTACCTTCAGATTTGACAATGAAATAAAATCCTTCCATGATAAACAAAAGCTAAAAGAATTTACAAAAAGAAAGCCTGCATTACAGAACATTCTCAGCAAAATATTCCATGAGAAAGAGATGAAAAACAGTGATGCAAATCAACAACAGGAGGAACTAGCCTAAAGGAATAACCAAATAAAGGAGAAACCAAATCATGTCAAAAAACAAAAATGAGTCAAATGACTGGGAATACAAATTATATCACAATAATAATCCTGAATGTTAATGGCCTGAACTCATCAATCAAAAAACATAGACTGGCAGATTGGATTCAAAAGAAAAATCCAACAATATGCTGCCTGCAAGAGACTCATTTCATAGAAGGAGATACCCACAGATGAAAGGTGAAAGGATGGGAAAAAACATACATGCACACAGACACAGCAAAAAAGCTGGAGTATCCATCCTCATTTCAGATAATGTGGACTTCAAGCCAAAAGTAGTCAGAAGGGATAAAGAAGGACATTCATACTGCTTAAGGGAAGCATAAATCAGCAAGTCATAACAATCATAAGTATCTATGCCCCAAACATTAGCTCATCCATTTACATCAAACAAATCCTTCTCAAATTCAGAAATCAAACAGACCACAAGACAATAATACTAGGCAATTTTAACACACCTCTCTCACCACTGGATAGATCTTCCAAACACAAATTGAATAAAGAAACCATAGATCTCAATAACACAATCAATACTTCATACTTAATGGACATATATAAAATACACCATCCAACAAAGAATGAACACCCTTTCTTCTCAGCAGCACATGGATCCTTCTCTAAAATAGACCATATTTTATGCCACAAAGCTACTGTTAGTAAATACAAGAAGATAGAGATACTACCTTGTATTCTATCAGATCAAAATTGATTGAAATTGGAAATAAATGATAGAATAAAAAAGAAACTTCTTCACTACCTGGAGATTAAATAATATGCTATTATATGATGAATGGATAATAGAAGACAACAGGAGAGAAATAAAAATATTCTTAGAGGGAAATGGTAACAAAGACACATCATATCAAAATCTCTGGGACACTATGAAAGCAGTAGTTAGAGGAAGATTTATTTCATGGAGTGCATTCAACAAAAGAAGAAAAAATAAACAAATAAATGACTTAACACTATAGCTCAAAGCCCTAGAAAAAGAAAAGCAGACCAACAACAAAAGTAGTAGAAGACAGGAAATAGTTAAAATCAGAGCTGAAATCAATGAAACTGAAACAAAAGAAACAATCAAAAAATTAACAAAATGAAGAGTTGGTTCTTTGAAAAAATAAAAAAAAATTGATAAACCCTTAGCCACATTGATAAAGAGAGAGAAAACTCAAGTTACTAAAATTCAGAATGAACAAGGAAATATCAAAACAGATACGAGTGAAATACAAAATATAATTAGAAGCTATTTTGAAAATAGAAATCCTCGAAGACATCAACAAGTTTCTAGAGACATAAGAATTACCTAAACTGAACGAGGAGGACATATACAACTTAAATAAATCAATTTCAAGCAATGAAATAGAACAGGTCATCAAAAGCCTACCAACAAACAAAAGTCTGGGACCAGATGGGTTCTCAGCCGAGTTCATTTAAAGAAGAACTCATTCCAATATTCCTCAAAGTATTCCATGAAATAGAAGAGGAGGGAACTATCCCAAACTCATTCTATGAAGCCAAATTCACCCGATACCTAAACGAGACATAGACACATTGAGGAAAGAATATTTCAGACCAATATCCTTTATGAACATTGACACAAAAATTCTCAACAAAATTTTAGCAAATTGGAACAAAACTATAATAAAAAGATAGTGTACCATGATCAATTGGGTTTTATCCCAGGGATGCAAGGTTGGTTCAACATCTGGAAATCAATAAATGTCATTCACCATATCAATAGACTTAAAGTTAAGAATCACATTATTATTTTGATAGATGCAGAAAAAGCATTTGATAAACTACAGCATCCCTTCATGCTCAAAACACTAGAAAAAATAGGGATAGTGGGAACATTCCTTAACATTGTAAAGGCCATCTATGCTAAGCCCATGGCCAATGTCATTCTCAATGGTGAAAAACTGAAAGCATTTACCCTAAAAAATGGAACGAGGCAGGGATGCCCTCTTTCACCACTTCTATTCAACATCATCCTTGAAATTCTAACCAGAGCAATTAGACAAACCAAAGAAATTAAAGGGATATGCTGATGACATGATTATGTATTTAGAGGAAATAAATTGCACCAGAAAACTTTCAGAACTCATAAGTGAATTCAGTAAAGTAGCAGGTTACAAGATCAATGCTCATAAATCCAATGCAATTTTATACATAAGTGAGGAATCTTCAGAAAGAGAAGTTAGGAAAACTACCCCATTCACAATAGCATCGAAAAAAATAAAATACTTGGGAATCGATCTCAAAAAAGAGGTGAAAGACCTCTACAATGAGAACTACAGAACGCTAAAGAAAGAAATTAGAGAAAATCTTAGAAGATGGAAAGATCTCCCATGTTCTTGCATAAGCAGAATTAATATTGTCAAAATGGCCATACTACCAAAAGTGCTATACAGATTCAATGCAATTCCAATTAAAATCCCAAAGATGTGCCTTACATAAATAGAGCAAGCAATTATGAAATTCTTCTGGAAGAATAAGAAACCCAGAATAACTAAACAATCCTTAGCAGAAAGAGCGAAGCAGTAGGTATCACAATACCAGATCTTCAACTCTACTACAAAGCAAGAGTAACAAAAAATGGCATTGTATTGGTACCAAAATAGACAGAAAGAACAATGGTACAGAGTAGAGGACATGGACCCAAATCCAAATAAATACTATACAAAGGGGCCAAATATATACAATGGAGAAAAGATAGCCTCTTCAACAAATGGTGCTGGGGAAACTGGAAATCCATATGCAGCAGAATGAAATTAAACCCCTATCTCTCACCCTGCACAAAATCAACTCAAAATGGATCAAGGACTTTGGAATGAGACCAGAGACCCTACATCTTATAGAAGAAAATGTAGGTCCAAATCTTCAACATATTGACTTAGGATCAATCTTCCTTAACAGGACTCCCATAGCACAAGAAAGAAAAGCAAGAATCAATTACTGGGATAGATTCAAACTAAAAAGCTTTCTCTGAGCAAAGGAAACTATCAGTAATGTGAAGAGAGAGCCTAGAGAGTGGGAGAAAATCTTTGCCAGTCATACTTCAGATAGAGCACTAATTTCCAGAATATATAAAGAACACCAAAAACTCTACATCAAGAATACAGATAATCCAATCAACAAATGGGCTAAAGAAATGAACAGACACTTCACAGAAGATCTAGAAGCAATCAAAAGATATATGAAAAAATGTTTAACATCTCTAGTAATAAGAGAAATGCAAATCAAAACTACCCCAATATTTAATTTCACCCCAATTGAATGGTGATTATCAAGTGACGCCTTCCAGCGGAGTCAATTTGGTGCGGAGAACAAAAGGGTAGTGAGGCTCTTGAATTCCGAACGGTTTATTGATGAATCAGGAAACCCAGGAACTGGAACCGCGAACCTGGAACCTCCAACCTCAAACCTGGGGCCTCGAACCTCAAACCCCGGCGCTCATGGAGAGCCAACTTATATCCCCTCCAGGAGGTGAAGGGTAGGGCTGATGCCAAGTATGCAAAGATTAGGTGAGGAGCTAGCTACCCAATTATGGTAAAGGTAAAATGAGCAGGCACGATCAGGAGCACTCGGGAACACCTGTGCATGCATTGTGTGCATGGACTTAATTGGATATGGCCAATGACAAATCACCTGGGTGTGCTTATGTTAATCAACCTCCTCACCACCAATGGGATCAAAGCAACCTCTGGCTGGCTGCCAGGCGCCATTCCAGCGCAGTTCGCATGACATAGCCCCCAACAATCAAGAACACAAGCAACAATAGGTGTTGTTGAGGATGTGGGGAAAAAGGTACACTCATACATTGCTGGTGGGGATGCAAATTAGTGCAGCCACTCTGGAAAGCAGTATGGAGATTCCTCAGAAAGCTTGGAATGGAACCACCATTTGACCCAGCTATCCCATTCCTTGGCCTATACCTAAAGGACTTAAAATCAGCATACTACAGAGATACAGCCACATCAGTGTTCATAGCTGCTCAATTCACAATAGCCAGATTGTGGAACCAACCTTGATGTCCTTCAGTTGATGAATGTATAAAGAAACTGTGGTATATATATACAATGGAATATTACATAGCCATAAAGTATGATAAAATTATGGCATTTGCAGGCAAATGGATGCAATTGGAGAATATCATGCTAAATGAGGTAAGCCAATCTCAAAAATTCAAAGGGCGAATGATCTCGCTGATAAGCAGATGATGACACATAATGGGGCGTGGGGGGGTTAGCGTTTGTGTTAGGGTTAGGGTTAATATTAGGGTTAGGGAGGGGGACAAGAATGGAGAAAGGAAGGACTGTATAGATGGAAAAGAGGGGTGGAAGGGGTAGGGGGAAGGAAAAAATAACAGAATGAATCAAACAACATTACCTTATGTAAATTTATGTTTACACAAATGGTATGCCTTTACTCCATGTACAAACAGAGAAACAACATGTATCCCATTTGTTTACAATAAAATTAAAAAACTTGAAGAGTTAACTGAGAAGTGCAGCTAGCATTTCAAGCAGAGAAAAAAAAATTCACAAAGTACAAGCAATTCTTTGTCAGGGGCTCAAAAGAAGCTATAAAAACCAGCTATGGAAATGAAGCTGGAGATACACAAAAGGAAAAAAATAGTTTTTTTTTTACAAGTTTAATTTTAATCTCTTTTATTAAATAATTTGTTTACACTTTTGCAATAAACCAGATACTTTTTAACTTATTAGTTATACGTGATAGAATGTGTTTATACATTTTGATATATACACAGAAGAGTAGTCTCATGTTTCCTATTATACGAATTTATGATCACACCATTCATGCAGTTCTACTTGTACATGAGGTAATAATGACTTTTTCACTGTACTTTCATTCCTATGTACATAAAATTCCCCCTACCTTTATTCCCTCTGCCTAATATAAAATGATTCTATTCTTTCCTATTGGTGCCCCACTTTTTGTGAATTAGCATCCACATAACAGAGAAAGCATTTGAACTTTGTTTTCATTGGGTTTGGCTCATTTCAGTTAGTATGATATTTTCTAACTCCATCTATTTACCAAGAAATGCCAGAATTGTATTCTTTAATGCTGAGTAATATTCCATGACATGCTCTATATATACCATATTTTTTTTTTATCCATTCAATTGTTGGAGGGCATCTAGATTGTTTCCATGTTTTAGCTGTTGTGAATTGAGCTGCTATATACATTCATATGACTGTGGCACTGTAGAATGCTGATTTTAAGTCCTTTTGGTATAAACAGAGGAGTGGGATTGGTGGATCAAATGGTACCTCCATTCCATGTTTTTTGAGAAATCTCCATGATACTTTCCATTATGGTTGCACCAATTTGCATTCCCACCATCAATGGATGAGTGTGCCTTTTTCCCCACATCCTCAAAAACATTTATTATTGCTTGGATTATTGATAATTGCCACAACTGATTGGAGTGAGATGAAATCTTAGAGTAGATTTCATTTGCATTTCTCTAATTGCTAGAGATATCGAACATTTTTTCAAATATATGTTGAATGATTGTATATCTTTTTCTGTGATGTGCCTGTTCAGTTCCTTAGTCCATTAATTTATTGGGTTGTTTGGATTTTGGTGTTAAGTTTTTTGAGTTCTTTATATGGCCTAGCGATTAATGCTTTTCCCAAGGTGCATGTGGTAAAGATTTTCTCTTAATCTGTAGGCTTTCTCTTCAGATTATTGATTGTTAATTTTGATGAAAAGAAGCTATTTTGATTGAGATAATCCCATTTGTTGATTCTTGATTACCTTCTTGGGCTTTAGAAGTCTTGTTAAGAAAATCAGATCCTTGATGGACATGGTGAAGATTTGGGTCTACTTTTTCTTTTATTAATCCTAGGGTCTCTGTTCTAGTTCCAAAATTTTTTGATCCACAGTGAGTTGAGTTTCATGCAGGTTGAGAGATAAGAGTTTAATTTTATTTTGTTACATGTGACTTTCCAGTTTCACCAGCACCTTTTGTTGAGTGAGGTATCTTTTCTCAGTGAATATTTTTGGCACCTTTACATAACATAAGATACCTGTTTTACGTGGGTTTGTCTCTGTGCCTTCTATTCTGTACCACTGGTCTATATGTCTGTTCTGGTGACAATATCATGTTGTTTTAATTACTATGGCTCTGTATTATAGTTTGAGATCTGGTATTGTGATGTTCCCTCTCTACTTTTCTTTCTAAGATTTGCTTTGGCTCTTCTGGGTCTCTTATTTTTCCAAGTAAATTTCATGATTGCTTTCCTAGTTCTATGAAGAACACCATTTGGATTTTAGTAGAAATTGCATTAAATTTTGCTTTTGGTAGTATGGTTATTTTGACAATATTAATTCTGCCTATCCAGGGACATGGGAAGTCTTTCCATCTTCTAAAGTCTTCTTTGATTTCTTTCTTTAGTGTTCTGTAATTTTCATTGTAGAGGTCTTTTACCTCTTGTCAGATTGATTCCCAAGTACTTTTTAGGTGATTGGGAATATGGTAGTGTTTTTATTTCTCTTTCAGTGCATTCATTACAGATGTATAGGGATGTGTTTGATTTATGGGCATTGATTTTTTATCATGCTCCTTTTCCAAATTCATTTATTCTAGAAATTCTTTCATGGAATTTTTTTGATCTTTCAAATATAGAATCATGTCATTGGCAAATGGTGATAGTCTTCTTCTTTACCTTTTTCTATACCTTTAATTTTTTTCTTCTATTTGTTCTGGCTAGAATTTGAAGGACAAAGTTGAGTAAAAGTGCGGAAAGAGGGCATTGTTGTCTTGTTCCATGTTTTAGAGGCAAAGCTTTCAATTATTCTCTGCTTAGAATTATGTTAGCCTTGTGTTTAGCATATATGGCTTTTATGATGCTTGGGTAGGTTCTTACTATCCCTAGTTTTTCTACTGTTTTGAACATGAAGGGATGTTGTATTGTCAAGTGCTATTTCTACATCTAATGAGATGATTGTTTGATTCTTGTTTTTAATTCTATTGATATGATGAAGTATGTTTTTTGATTTCAATATATTGAACCAACTCTGCATCCTGTGAATGAACTGAACTTGATTGTGTTGCAGCATCCTTATGTTTTAGTATGAGAATAGCCAGAATTTAATTGATTTTTGCATCTATGTTCATCAAGGATATTTTTCTGAAATTTTCTTTGATGTGTCTTTGTCTCATTTTGGTATCAGGGTGATAGTAGCCTCATAGAATGAACTTGGAACAGTTTGTCTCTTTCTATTTCATAGAATAATTTGAGGAGTATTGGTGTTTGAAGATCTTATAGGACTCAAATGAGAAGCTGTTCTTGGATTTATCTAAATTGGTAAACCTATAATGGTGTTTTTGATTTCATTACTTGATATTGTTCTTTTGAAATCATGTATGACCTCCTGATTCTGTATAGGTAGGTCATATGTCTCTAGAAATGTCAATGTCTTCAATATTTTCTATTTTATTGGATTATAAATTTTCAGAATAGTTTAAATTATCTTCTGTATATCAGTTGTGTGCATTTTGATATTTTGTTTCTCATCACATATTTTAGTAATTTGGGTGCCCTTTTTTACTCTTTCTAATGTGGTTAGATGTTTATCAGACTTATTGTTTTTTTCAAAGAATAAACTTTTGTGTTTGTCAATTTTTTCAAATGTTTCTTTTGTTTCAATTTCATTGATTTTAGCACTGATTTTAATTATTTCATGTCTTCTACTCTTTTTGGTATTGATTTGTTCTTTTTCTAGAGTTTTCAGGTGTAATGTTGTCATTTATTTGTTGACTTTTTATTCATTAATAAGTAACTCAATGCAATAAATTTTCCTTTTGGAACTGCATTCACAGTATAACAGAAATTCTGGTATGTTGTATCAGTGTTCTCATTTACCTCTAAGTATTTCATCCTTGGTTTCTTCTACTATCCATTCATCACTCAATATGTATTATTTAGTTTCAATGTGTTAGAAATGATTTTATTTTTTATTTTATAATTGATTTTTAATTTCAAGCTATTATGATCTGATAGAATTCAGGGTATTATCTTCATTTTTTGTATTTATTATGATTTGCTCTCTAGCATAAAACATGGATTACCTTGGAAAAGGATCAATGTACTGTCGAAAAAAAATGTATATTCACTCATTGATGAATAAAATATTATATTACCTGTTAAATCTAAATTAGTGAGTGTGTTATTTAGTTCAATGATTTCTTTATTTAATTATTGTTTAGAAGATCTGTCAAGTAGTAAAAGAGGTGTGTTAAAGTCACCCAGTATTATTCTGTTGTGCTCTACTTGATTATTGAAATTGAGAATGGATTTTTTTGGTTTGTTTTGATTTTTGGTGTTGTACATAGATGCTCTATTGTTTGGAGAATAAATATTTACAATTGTTATGTCTTGCTGCTGTATGATTCCCTTCAGTATAATGAAATGAACTTCTTTATTCCTTCTGATTAACATGGGTTTGGAGTTCACTTTATCTGATATAAGGATGAAAACTGCTTGCTTATTCAAACCATATGACTGATTTTTTTTTCTTATTCTTTTACCTTCAGTATGTGGATGACTTTGCCTATGAGGTGTGTCTCTTGGAGACAGCATATTGTTGGGTCTTGTTTTTTATTCCAATCTGTCCATGTTTTTGATTGATGAGTTTAGGTCACTAATATTCAAGGTTATTACTGAGATATGACTTCTTCCCAGTCATTTTGGTTTATTTCTGGCTTTTACTTTGATTTAGTTTTCCTTTTGACTGTTCATTTAATGTAGTTTCACCCTTTGCTTGTTTTCACTTTTCTTTTTCACTTCTTCCTCATGGAATATTTTGTTGACATTGTTCGGTAGTGCAGGCATTCTAATTGTGATTTTTAAAACTTCTGATTATCTTGGAAGTATTTATTTCATCTTAAAATCTGAAAGCTAATTTTGCTGGATATGAAATTCTTGAATGGCTCCTATTTTCTTTCAGAGCTTGAAATGTGTTATTCTATGACCTCCTACCTTTGAGGGTCTGGATGGAGAAATGAGTTGAAATCTGAATTGGTTTTCCCTTATGTATAACTTGCTTTTTTCTCTCACAGCCTTTAAAATTTTATTCTTATTCTGTATTTTAGTTATTTTCACTATAAGTGTCTTTGTGTGGATCTTCTGTAGTTTTGTACATTTGGGGTCCTGTAAGTCTCCTATGTTTGATTTTCCATTTCATTCTTCAAGTTTGGACATTCTCTGATATTATGTCATTGAAAAGATTGTGCATTACTTTTTCTAGTATCTCTGTTCCTTCTTTTACCAGATAACTCCTAAATTTGTTCTTTTCAAGTTATTTTATAGTTCCTGGAAGTTCTGTTCATGAATTCTTACCACCACTGCATAGTCAACATTATTTTTAGTATTAAATAGTTTGTCTTCAGTGTCTGAGATTCTGTCTTCCAAATTCAGTGTCTGAGGTTCTGTCTTCCAAATTGTCTAGTCTGTTGGTGAACTTTCCATTGAGTTTATATTTTGATTTATTGATTCCTTCATTTTGAGGATTTATGTTTTTTTCACAATCTCTAATTCTTTAATGAAGTGATCTTTCACTTCTTGTATTTTCTCTTTGATTTCATTCTTTATACCATCCTTTGTTTCACAGATCCAGATTAACCATATACTTTCTAAACTTATTCTTGGACATTTCATCTATTGTGTTGTCAGTGGCTTCTCTAATTGGGGCATCTTGGTTTGTTTGTTCCTTTTTGTTCCCTTGTTTTTCATGTTTCTTGTGTGTTTTTTCCTTTGTTGTATGGATCTGAGACGAAACAGATTCTACCCTGTACACCTATATTGTAGATAAAGATTTCCATTTTCCCACCTTTAAGAGGGAGACAGATATCAATAACACCCAGTGCAAACAATATACAGCCTCAATCTAATATTTTCCTGCAGGCTTTTCACTGCCCTCTTGCTATAAACAGCAATGATGTGTTCAATCACTATCCACAAATAAAACAGAAAATTTGTTATACAAATTTACAATCTCAAATAGTGCACAAAGACAGAACAGAAACTGTGCAGAACATGGTGTTCATGAGGGAGAAACAGAGAAACCAGAAACAAAAATCCACAAAGCATGGGAGAGAAACAAACAGAAATTGGCTGTTATGTGGAGAAATGGTAGAAAGGGGATCTAGGAAGACAGACAAGCAAGAGGAAGGATACACACTGAGAGAAGAAAAAATTAAAAATATAAGAATATACAGAATATATAGCAGAACTATAAAACACCATGTGTATATTATTGTCTTCAGTGAACTGATGCATAAAAAACACCCTGCTCCAAATATGATAGAGAGATCAGAGAAGAAAAGATAATAAAATAAATATCAGTGGAAAATTGAACAACTGTCTCTGCCAGCATCCAAAAGCTTCTCATCCCTGTCTCTGACTTCCCACAAAACAGACTGAAGACTTAGCCACTATTTTACCACTCTTGGCCACAGATGTCCTGGGTTTGGTCACATTGCAATCCCAGGATCACAATGCCACTGGAATTTGGAGAGAGACATCCAGGGATGAGCAATTCTGAGATGCTGTACTAGATGGGAGCAATCCACACTCCCAGGAGAAAGACCCCACGTGTAGTCAAACAATAGGCACCCTGACAATGAGCCTCCAGGTCCTGGAATCCCCAGACAGGTACAGCTGTGCCCCCAAATGGAAGTGGCACCAAACCCACTGGCACCTCCAACTAACCCCAGGCTCTGGCCAGCATTTTAAAGTGAATGTGACCACATGTAACCAAACCTAAAGTCTCCCTGGCAGTGGACCTCTTGGCAGTGTTGAAAGTGGTAGTAGCATTAGTCAATGGTAGCTGGCAGAGGGTCACCAAGAGCTGCAGTCATTGGTGGTGTTGGCAACAGGTGAGGGGACTGTGGCAGCATTGTCACCTGTGGCTCTGGCTGCAAGTGCAGGAGCACCCAGAGAGGAGAATGCTAGGTGACCTTCTGGGAGCAATAAGAGCTTTCATGTCAACAGCAGAAACAGCAGCAGTGTAGTTAGCAGCCAAGCATCCAAGGCACCATTGAGGGCAGCAGACCTCCAGGTGACACTGACTGCAACAGCATAAAGAGCAGCAGCAGGGCCTGGAGAAAGACCTCTGGGCACCTGAAGCAGGAGCATCAGGTGCAGCTGAGGCACAGGTGCCTGCAGCAATGGCACCCAGGGAAAACACCTCCAGGTGTCTGTGGCAGCTGCACCCCCCACCCCCAGAGAGGACCTTCAGGCAGCAGCAGTGGCCTCCATAGTCATGACAAAACAGGCAGCCCCAACATCTGACAAAATCTCCTCTGGGCATCTGCAACTGGTTTTAGATTTAATAAAGTTTGAAATAACATCTTCAATTTCAGTTCTTCTTGATCTCCCATGCTTCTGCAAAACTCAGTCTTTGCAACAGTCAGACTCACTTTTTGCTGTGTTTACACCAGAACAATTACATCATTTGTTAATAATTTTAATATGATAATAGCTATAGTTACTGAGCATTCACCACAATGCTGTAAAGTAGTAAGTGCTTACTAGGCTCTTTAATATTCCCACTGGTCCTTCTTAATGAAAAGGAAATCCAAGTTAGATGAGATCAAATACTTTATGTCATGGAGTTTGTAAGGGATGACATGTAGGTACAAATTGAGGACTCTTTTACATCTTTGCATGTCCATAACTACTGAGCTTGCATGTCTTCCAAGGACTTCTTCATAAAGATCCCTCCCTGATACTGCTACTTTGTGAGTAAAAGTCCATAGGCATAGTTCAGAGACCCCAGAAGCATGTACCAGTACAGTGCAGATAGAACCAAAGGCAGAAAAGGTCACAGTTATGCTGGCATCTATTTTACAGAAAGTCCACTCCTAGCTTCCAGGTGATGATGGGGGCCCCAGCTTCAATTTCAAGTACCATGAATGACTTAGGGGTTTGTTTGAGTCATCTCAGAGCAGGAGGGCTGCTTTCCTATGAACTCAAATTCCTTCAATTTTTCCACTGCCTCAGAGAGTCCTAGATTCAAACATAGTAGCTCTGATGCAGAGCAGGTGGGTGTAACTATGAAGGTGTCCCACTTCACTTTTTGAATATAGATCTGAGGATTATATTTAAAAGGCACATATTTTCCTTTTCCTCTTCTCCCTCTCCCCATCCCTAATCTGGGGACAGGGAACAAGATCACATTCAGTTATCTGTGCTCCACAAGGAGATATATGCCAGAAGCTCTGGGAAATAAATATCTTCCAAATTAACAAGTCAATGTTAACACACCATCAGGGTGCCCTGGGACCCCCTGTCAGGGCACTCCTGGAATGAAGCATTGAAGTGTTTCTTTAAAATGCCTTTGTTCCTCCTGATGGGGAGAATCACAGCCTTTGTGACAGGAGTACCTTGTGTTTCTCCTTTGCTAGCAAAGAAATAATTATTTTTCTTTTCTCAAAATTATGTCCTTATTATTTAATTGTCATTGGGGACAAGGACAGAGCACTTAGTTCCAAATTTCTTCCCCTACTGGGGACCCAAGAGCAGTTCCCAACTCTTGCTTTCTTGGGTAAGCCTGGCACTGCAAGTAACTGCACTTCCCTGCTGAATGAAGATGTATGGCAGACTTTTTGAGAGCTGACTACTGGAAAATTAGTAGATGGGAGAGCTTGCCATGGGTTGAACCAGAGGAGATATTCCTGTAAGTAAAGGGTGTGACTGAGGTATTCCCAGCAGTTGCTGAAACCCTTTTTGCTTCAAGGAACTCCAACCTTCCTTTCCTGCAATTTAAGGATTGCTCCATTTTGGTCTACTTTAAGAAAAAGGAAACTGAATGCAGTAATATCTGGAAAACTTGGTCATTTGGTAAACTCCTTCGGTGTTCACAGCAAGACCCTTGATTCTACACATCTGGTTCCCCTTTGAGGGAACATCTAATCTCTTTCTGTGGGAATATCTGTGGTGCCACTGGTGTTGAAGTCATGGTTAAGTGGTAGTTGGAAAGTTGGGGTAATTTTCCTCATCTGGTCTGTTTTAAAGGTTTCCCTTTGTTGTCCATGGTTTGGGGATCCTCTTTGTCTGTCTCTAGGGTTTTTTGTTTGCATTTTTCTTCTGGTCCCCTAAGACATGGAAAATACTGTGTTGATTCTATAGATTGCTTCTTGGGAAAGATCTTGACTGAATGGGCCACCTATAGGTATGAACCTGTCTATGAAAAAGATGATATTTAAATGTAACACTCTGCTCTTTGAATTGTTATTTGTATTTTTACAATCTTGCACTTGGGAGGTGGTCTGTCAGTGGTAAAATAAAAGATTCTGTATGTACAGGCATGTATGCAATTATGTAATAAATCTTAACAGGAAAAAACTTAGTTGGATGCAAAAGGTGCTCCCTCTCATGTGTGAGTATGGCAGGACAGCAAAGTTGGACTTTTTTTTCTTTCCAAACCAGTGCTAACAGTCTGAGTACTACTTCTAAGTCTTGCCACAGGCAGCTGCAAATCATATTGCTGTGGGTCAGGGACACAGTCCTGATATAAAGGAGAAAAAAGAAAATCCCAGGAAAACTGCCTGGTCTGTAGAGAAATAGGCAAGAAGGATGTAGCCTCTACCCTACATTCCAGCCACACTTTACCCATGAGAATAAAACCAGAGTTTGAGAACAGGGCTCAGTTCACAGTTTCTGCTGATGAAATAACCTATATAAACAATAGATCTCACTGATTTTCTTTCTGGGTTTTTGCCCCTTGGATTCAAAGAATGAAACTCAAGGATGGTGTCAGAGGACAAAAATAAAATAAATAAAATTAGCTTTGATTGAAAGGAAAAAAAGAGATGGATCTCCCCAATGTGAGGGGAAATATTTGGAAAGCTTCTCCACTTGAGTATACTAGCTCAGAAATTAGATTTTGGACAAAGACACTTATCAGAGTCCATGCTCAAGAGATATTAAAAGTGTTAAGGCTAATTGTTAAAATCTATTCTGTACAGTTGTTGGGAAGGTACCAAGGTTGTTGACTTGGCCCATAACTTTCTATTTGGCTGTGTGCTTTTAGTTCTTAAGTCTGAATTTTTTGTAACTTCCATTTGGGTCCACACCCATTTTCATTTTCCTGCCACTCTGGGTCAAAGGAATGTACTGGAATGCTTAACCTCACTGGGTTGCTTTACATTTGAAAAAACCCTATCTGCGGCTCATTATATTCATTGATGATTAAGCTGTCTTAACGGGGATGGAAGATGAAAGCTGCCAATCACAAGAAATGAAACAATGGGTTCTAATATTATTAAATTATAATGTGAGGACAAAATTGTCTCCCCTTATTAAGATCTTCCCTACTTGATCAGGGGACACATCTCGGTGCAGGCCTTCCCTCTTGCCCACAGAGCTAAAGTATAAAGGTCTCCCTGAGTCCCCATGAATTCAAAGACCTATCTTTTGGCCTGCTGATTTCTGAAGTAAGAGGTCCCTAATAATTTCTGTGACCTTCACTAGACAGTGCCTTTATATACAAAAGTATGTAAAAGAGAGTCTCTGTGTACAATTAACAATTGGGAGCTCACTTAAAGTTGATGGTATTATGATGGTGGTAAGGGAGACTGGTCAAACAATAACCTGTGTTACAATCACTTGAGTGTAAATTTGAAAAAAAAAAAGAATTTAAGGCTCAGATTTTAAATATGCCAAACTGTCTAACTACTTTGCTGGGATAAAATTTGTTGTGTAAATTAAATGTAGAGATAACATACTCACACCAAAATTAAAAATTTCAAGTGCAAGCATCTTCCAGGAAAAGAAAACAGAACCTGCTCTGCTGGAGTTCTACTAAAGTGAGAAAGACCTTTAAAGAAAAAGTGAGCCTGGGAAAAGGGATCAATGTTATCTTAACCAAGATTAGTTTTAGGAGGGAATAACTTGCCCCAGAGGAAAAAAAAATATCAGCCGAATTTATAATAGCTAGATTGTGGAACCAACCTATATTCCCTTCAACAGTTGAATGGATAAAGAAACTGTGGTATATATACACAATGAAATGTTATCCAGTCATAAAGAAGAAAAATATGACATTTGCAGATAACTGGAGAATATCATGTTAAGTGAAACAAGTCAACCTCAAAAAATCAAGGGTAGAATGTTTACCCTGAGAAGTGGATGATGATACTTAATGGAGGTGGTGGGGTGGTGGGTGGGTGAGAGAAGAATGGAGAAACTTTAGATTACATAGAGGGAAATGAGAGGTAGGGGGGTATGAAAAATGGTGGAATGAGACAGACATCATTACCCTATGTACATGTATGATGACACAAATTGTATAAATCTACATTGTGCACAACCATAGAAACAATAATGTGTGTCCCATTTGTGTACAATGAATCAAAATGCTGTCTGTGAAAATAAAATAATAATAATAAAAGAAGAGGCACTCATTCTCTTCTGGACAATTGTTTAAATTGTAAAATGAGTCTGCTTTGCCAGATATCTTACTCTGCCTCTTCTACCTGTTAAAAAACCTCAGACTGATGAATACCAATTTGTGGAAGACTTGACAGCTATAAAATATTAAAATGTGATGTCAATTGCTTTTAGGATTTTTCTTTGTCAGAGAAACAGATGACTTAAAATCTTGATCAGGCCTGATTTTCATGAATAACCTAAATATATTTGACTAGAAATATGTATACATCTGGAACTAAATATATTTCTCTCAGCCTTATCTAAATATTCTATAAAATTTTAAAAATAAAACTTTGTATAGATTTAACCAGTAAGTACTATTTTTTATACCTTACATCTGGCATAGAGCAACACTGCCATTTGGAAAACTTACCTGTATCTGTCTGCTTTGACTAAGTCTAATTTGAATTATTAACACTGTTCCCTAAATGTATAAGAGATTTAAGGCTATCATTTATTTTCACTAGTACTGCTAAACTCTGCAAGAATGTAAATACTTGCGGATTCTGAATTTTACTGTGAGAATTAAACCTAGTTAATATAAGGATATCTGTATAATGGTGATAATAGTAGTTCTGTGTATATTAAGTATACTCATGTTCTTCTAAGATATAAATTATAAATATAAAGCTTGGAAGAGCACTTTACCAAGCTGCTGTTCTCCAAACTGAAGTTGTCTAAATTGGTAATTTTAAATCATATAGAAATAAAAAAACTTAAATTGGAATTTTATATCATTTAATATTCTGTAACTGAACTTGTTATCAATAAGATGCACATAAAATTTCATGTTACTTTTTACACTAGGGGTAAAAATTTAAATGTATTTTAAAAAGATAATGAGAGTCTGATCTACTTAAAGGTGGATTTTGTAAAACTGCAAACATTTTGCTACTTTCCAACAAAAAAGAATCTAAAATCTCTTTAGTTTTTCTTTGATTCATGTTTCAGATGTAATGTTGTATTGCTATCTGTGAAGAACCCAACCTAACCTGAGATAAGGCTCTGTCTCCCACCTTACTCCACATTAGAATGTTTCCCAAATAGGTTAGCCTTAGGCTCATTTAAAATTGTGTTCAAAAGTTCAATTTTTGTTTTAAAGATTACTGTGCTCTCAAAATAAACAGGAGATATAATATAACTAAGAAAGGTTTGGGATTATAAAATAGTTGTTTTTCTTAGACCATAGCTATTACACAAACTAAATGCATTTTTGCTATTGTTAATTTCATTTTGTATTTTCTTTGAAAACTTAAATAGTTAAGTGTTAGCACTTTACAGAAGTGTAACTTCTAATAAATCAACCCAAGTTAATTTGAGGTAATGGGTAATTTTCTACAGAGGACAGACAGAATATAATACTTCCACTACTAATACCAACCCCAATTAAAGAGAAGGGGCAAATGACTGTAGAATTATAGATATTGAAGTTATAACCTGTTACTCCCTCCTTTAGCCCTGTGAAACTTCCTTGCTGGATGTTTAAAAAAAAAACTTGGAGACCAAAATCAAGGAAGTAAAAGGACCAAGGAAAAAGCAGCCAATATTTGGCCCTTACCTTCTAAGGTCAGCGAGTATCCAGAGAATGGTAGGAGGGACTCCTCTAAGGACTCTGAAATTCTGATGAGTCACCTGATCTTCAAATCAGGAAGATCAAGTGGTCTGTCTATAGAGAATAGAAAGGCAGCTCATAATGCACCTTCTACAAAGAAGAGGGTTATTGGAGACAGAAATGTCCCTGATACTTCCAAGAGAAGCCACTTTTGGTCATCAACCCACTGACATGGCACCACTGGTAGAGGAAAGGTAGAGTCAGGAGGCTTCATATGCATCCTCAAGTGTGATCTCTGAGGAATCTCAGCTCATTCATAAGAATAGATATGAACAAGGTCAGTTTTGTCTAACTTGGTCTTAAACACCTGGCAGGAGAGTACAGTCCTACATGGACAACTCAAATGAAAAGCAATGTTTTCTTTTTTTAATATAACTTAAGTTGTACACTTGTGAGAGCCCTACCAAAAGTAAGAAGAGCTGAAGGCTGTAAAGAAAGGGTTCTTACTCTAAGTACACAAAGAAAAGAGGCAGACCTCAGCGGATTCAGAGAAGACTTTATTCTTTCACGGACTTGGGCACTGTGGGGGGTTCACTTTCCAGATGGAAAAATGGTCATTAGTTACAGATGACATTTTGGTTTTATAGGGTACAATGATGTAATTAGAAACCATGTACGTGCAGTTTTGACCAACAGGGGATAGTTTTACAGGTTAAAACTTTAATTTAGGAGCGTAGTTGTAAAAAGTCTGAAACTTATTGTTGTCTGGGGGATAAAAGTCTGGATCCTGAAGGATGAGTACTCAAATCTTGCCCATTGTCATTTAGGAATAATTTTCCTGGAAGAATGTCAAGATTTAGGATGAAGGATTCAGTATCCACCCCTTTCTCCCAGAGCCCATTGTCATTAGGAAAGAATGCCATGGTAGAAGTTTACTGTATGATCAATTTCCCCTCCCTCCTTTCAAGCCACACTGTCCCTCCATTTTCTTAGGGAGCTGTCTTATAGGAATATTATTTTGCATAATCTTTCAATACTTCCCACATAGCCCTGCACAACTGTTTGTAAGAAAATGTAGCCATCTGTGAGAGTCAAATCTGTTTCTATTAGTCTTTCCATACCTGATTAACCCAAACCCAAGGTACACTTACAGCAATGCCAGACCTACAAAGTTTCTCAGGTGGTGCACCCAGTCCTGTACTTTCTGTTAGCCCCCCCCATATTAATGCAGGGAATAAGAAGGGCTGCCAGGGGTGGGAGGATAGGAAGGCAGTTGCACCTCAGAAAAGTAAGTGTGCAAACATGGTTCCTGTTGCACACACACTCTTGTCCTGTTAACAAAATTGGGTCACAGAAGAGTCACAGGAGCAGATAAAAGTCCTCCATAGTCAGGAGTGGAGCCTGACTTGAACCCAAGATTCAAATGCTAGGTCTCTTCCCACCTCCTCAATTACCTTCCTAGTGGACACTTTAAAGCATCAAAAAAGACAGGACATTTTTCTCTTTACAAACAGATTAGACTTCCCATGAGAAGAAAATGGCCTGTTGCCACTTTATGAACTCTTCCTCGCCCAATTGGTATTAGGGCCTGTGACCAAAACTCTGCCACCTCTCAGAACTCAGGATTGTGGGAAGATAATCAGCTTACTCTGCAGAGGTAGGAAGAGTCTAAGATTGTAAAGGACTTTCCTGCCATAGTATCATGGCCATTGCTCCCTCTAGTGAAAGCTTCTGGATGCGTATCAATTCCTGGACACCTCACTACAATAGATCTCAGTGTACTGACACTTCAGGGACTATGATGGGACCCAGAGAAGCAGGGAGACTGTGGAGCGCTGCTAGGTGCTGACAGGTAAGTGCATCCCCGCCATCTAGTGGTCATGAGGGGCAACAGCGGGAATCAGTGCACCATGACCCCGGAACTTCTGTATAAAAAAGATGTGATCCTCCCAAAGTAGTCATCTCAATAGTGGTTGCAGAGCAGCAACATGATTTCCAGAACTTATTAAACAACAAATTTGTTTTTGCTTTTACCTCCGGAGAAATGAAAGTCAAATGTTTACAGGGTTTTGACTATTAGGCAGAGCTGTGTTTGAAGGTCTTAAAGGGAACACTGGAACAATATTCCCTGGACTCCTGAGCACTAAGGAACACTTAGCCTAGCCCCTTGTATCTCAGGGTCTGTGCACCTTGGTTGTAAGGGGCTAATACTGGATGCCTGTCTGCTGGGGTTCAGTGAGTAAGGTTATCATAAAAACTCTTTTGGCAAAGTGGTGAAAAAAATCCTGTTCTTGGAGGAGAGACCAAAACAAGGCATAAGTACTTAGCCCCAAGTGTGCACCTGGTGGGATCATAAAAATTAGGATTTCTGAGCCACCCTGAGTCACATACTGCAGGCCTGGGGTCTGGCCTGAGAATCTGCATTGCTATCAATTTCTCTGGTGAAACATATGCTGATTGGGGGCCCACTGTTGGGAACACATCCTAAACCCAAGTGTGACTTAGGCTGATCTCCTAAAGAACAGGAACAAAGGACCTTTAAATGTTTATCAAAGAAAGGAAAATGAGTTGTTAACAGCTAACCTCTGGATAGCACTTCCCAGTTCAAGTTCAACTGATAGCTAATACCTCCAGGTTATAAGGATTAGAAATTCCAACACAAGTAATTACCCCCTGAGGTAACACTTTCCTGCCTTTGGGAACAACTGCATGAAATAAAGGAGGTGGGGGCCTATCAAAAAGGCAAGATATTCCCACACCCAAGAGCACCAACTCTGGGTCCCAGCTCTTCTCTCTGTCTTTTTTTTTTTTTTTTTGTGGTACTGGGGATTGAACTCAGGGCTTTGTGCTTGCAAGGCAAGCACTCTACCAGCTGAGCTATCTCCCCAGCCCCCAACTCTTCTCTTGAGGAGTCTACTACTTCTGTTATTTCTTTTAAATAAAACTTGTTTTCTATGCTTGCCTTGGCTCACTCAGGTGTCAATCTTCAATGCCTGGGGACATGATCCTGTTATCCCCTATCAATAGGGGACAGATACCTTTGAGTGGTGAGAACCCCACTCGAATTATGAGAAATATTCTATAAAGTGGGCCCACTGTGATGACCCCCACATGCTTTCTTTTCCAAGAAGAAATTTACCTGCATCCTTTTCTGGCCTAAGTGGATGGGCTATGGCACATTGCTTAGCTAATTATATTCTGCAGGAAAAATGCAGGCCTGAAATAAAGTTGATAAGAGGGATTCAAGTTACACTGAATAGGACAACATTTTTAACCCTTTTCACAGACCAGATCTTGAAACTCGGGGTAATAAAGATAATCTATCATAATTTATGGTTAAGAATCCAATTAGAAACAGCATTGGCCAAGGTGACCTAGATGTGTCATTGGCAGAGAGGTCATGACAGTCTGATGTCATCCAGCTGTCAGTCAAAACTTGGCCATTTGTATTTCTTTTTTTAAGAAGTATCTTTAATTCATTTTCCCATTTATTAAGAAATTATTTTGTTTTTGGGTGTAAAGTTTTGGTGTAAGAGTTTTTTTTTAGTGTCAAATCCTTAAATATTCTAGATATTAATTATCAGAATAGTAGCCAGCAAAGATTTTCATCCATTCTTTAGGTTCTCTTTTCACATTGCTAACTGTTTTCTTTGCTGGGCAGAAGTCTTTTAATTTGATGTCTTCTTTATTAATTCTTGGCATTATTTCCTGAGTTTTTGGGGTCCTATTGAGAAAGTCATTGTCTGTGCCTATAAGCTGTAGTGTTGACTGTGTTTCATTCGAGGAGTTGGATAGTTTCTTGAACTCACAGCCTTTTTAACATATGCCATACCACTAGCTACACACCCGTACCCTGATTTGGTTGAGGATTTTGTTGATGGATTTTTTTGCTGTTGTTCTCTTGAGAGAAACTGATCTAGTTTTCCTTTATTTTAATATTAGACTTGAGTATTCGGGTGATGCTTTCCTCAAAGGTTGAGTTAGGAAGCATTCCTTCTTCTTCTATTTCTTTTTTTCTTTTTCTTTTTTTTTTTTTTTCTTTTATATGGGGATTGATCCAGGGCTTTGTGATTTCAAGGCAGGCACTCTACCAACAGCTATATCCCCAGGCCTACTTCTGTTTCTTGATAGACATTGTAGAAATTGGTATTTCTTTCTTTCTTTATTTATTTTTTTTGCAGTGCTGGGAATCGAACCCAGGGCTTTGTGTTTGCAAGACAAGCACTCTATCTACTGAACTATCTCCCCATCCCAAGAAATTGTTATTTCTTGATTGCATATTTAATAGAACTCACCAGTGAAACCATCTAAATCTGATGTTTTCTTTTTGGAAGATACTGTTAATTCACTGTTTTTAACATACATGTACAGATCTATTGAGGTTATTTCTCCTTGTATATATTTTGGTAGATTGTATCACTTTAAGAATCAATCTATATCAAATTTGTAAACATAGTGCTGTGCATAATAGTCTTATTTTTACTGTTAATGTCCGTGAGATCCTGTTTTGAGTACTGTTTCATTGGTGATGTAATTTGTGACTCCTCTCTTCATGGTTAGCATGGTGACAGGTTTTTCAACTTTTATTGTTCTTGACAAAGAAGTTTTGGGTTTTGATTTTTTTTTCATCTGTTGATTTCCCATTTCGTTGATTTGTCTTTTTAAAATTTTTATATTTTATACTTATAGATGAACAGAATGCCTTTATTTTATTTTGTTTTATTATTTTTATGTGGTGCTAAGGATTGAACCAACTACTTCACACATGCCAGGCAAGTACTCCACTACTGAGCTATAGCCCCAGCCCCAATTCATTGGTTTCTCACCTTTTAGTTCTATCTACTTGGTATAGATTTATTTTGCTCTTCTTTCTCTAGTTTCTCAAGGTAGAAGATTAGATTTTTATTTTAGGTCTTTTAAAATTGATGCATTTATTGCTCTAAATGCTCCACATCCTTGCTTTCATGGCACCTCTCCAATTTTGATAAGTTGTACTTTCATTATTTTTATTTGGCTTTTAATTTTTTACAGACTGCATTTTGATTCATTATACACAAATGGGGTATATGATTTTGTTTCAATGGTTTTAAACAATACAGATTTGTACCATTTGTGTAATCATACATGTACATGACGCTTGTCTCATTCCAACATTTTTCATACCTCCTTCCTCTCATTTTCTTCTACATATTCTAAAGTTCCCCAATCATTCTCTCATTCCTCACCCCTACACCCATTATATATCATCCTCCACTTATCAGGGAAGACATTCGGCATTTGTTTTTTGGGATTGGCTAATTTCACTTTGCATGATATTCTCCAATTCCATCCATTTATTTGCAAATGCAATAATATTATTCTTCTTTATGGCTGAATAGTATTCCATTGTGTATATATACCAGAGTTTCTTTATTCATTCATCTGTTGAAGGGCATCTGGGTTGGTTCCATAATCCAGCTATTGTTAACTGAGCTGCTATAAACATTGATGTGACTGTGTTACTGTAGTTTGCTGATTTTAGATCCTTGTGGTATCAAGCGAGTTGTGGGAAAACTGGGTAAAAAGGTGGGTCCATTCTGGACAATCCGGATATGGTGATGGATCTTGCCCATCATCTGAGGATAGGTTGAGCTACAGGAAGATGTTCCTCCTGTGCTATGCCTGTTTTCCTCAGTGAGGGGTTGCCTCAGCAACCTAGCCGGATGTGGTTGTCAGATAAAACAAGGCAAAGGCAAGTGTTGATGGCTGATGGGGTCTGCGGTCCCAGAAGCGAAACGTGGTGGCAAAAAGACCACATTGTTGATCCAGTTTCCATTTTCTACACCTTATGATTTCAGTTATTACTCTCAAGATTCATTACAGAGGGATCCTGGCTGAAAGTCATATCCTTGATCCTACATTCATTCCGGTGCATTCACTTCCACTCAGAAAAATGCATCAATTGCTTACCAGTTCTCCTGTGATATGGGAAACATTCATGGGAGAAGTCCTCTAATCAAAGGGGAGGGAGCAGGCTCTGGGCAGCTCTGTTGTGAAGGGCGTGGGGCTTCTAGGCTCCCTTAGGAGAAGGCACTTGGTTGCACTCCCCAGAGGGTTTGTGAAGCCTTGGGCAACATGATCTTTGAAGACTGGCTCACGTGACATGGCGCCTGCACCCCTGACTCCACCTGGGTCACAGAGGAGCGGCCCGAGAACACGGTGGCATCACGGATCCCGTGGCAAGCAAAGTAATTGCGCTCCTGGCCGCTTCAAGCCCACATTCAAGACAAGCACCGGCTCAGCTGTGAGGATAAGAGGATAGAGGAAGGGAGCAGGTGCCAGGGTCTTGTGTTTTTAAAGAAAGGATTCTATCCTTGTTGACTGGTCAACAGGAAACCAGGTTGTGAGTGGCATGCAGCCCCGTGGGTGATAAATCCCTTCATATCCAGGCAGGACCAGGTTTCCCACTGAAGCCTGACAGCTCGCACTTCCACCCAGGTGCGCTAGGTGGTGTTGTAATCCACTGGCCCCACCATTCATACTGACAGCCAGCACACCTGGTTCTTCTGCAGGCTATGAAACTCCACAGTGTCCGGTGAAACAGACTGGAACCAAAGACTGCCTGAGAAGAAGTGGCTCAACCACCTTACTACAGGAACCAGCGTATTTCCACTCTGACCCCACTCCTCAAGGACTGGGAATGCCTGGCTTTCCTTCAGAGTCAGGAAACTAGCCCAGAGGCCTAGCAGGCACACAGAGACATGGGTGGTGAGCGCTCAGCTCAGTGGAGCATACAGTGCAGCGCCGGGGCTGAAGTGATCATTGAATTGGGACACATCACATTCCATCTGTCGGGTTTCCCCTACTAACGTACAAAGACTGCAAAGGAGACAGCTGGAACATGGGATGTGCGTGCTCCACGTGAAGGTGTTTGACTCCTCTGGTGGCTCATGAAGAAAGGAGGGAGTCATTCACTCAGCATGTTGGATGCAGTAGAGGACGGACCTGACAAGAAAGGAGAGTAGTTCTGTGCTCACTGCAACTGTCAGGCCCCACCTGCTTGGCCGCTACATTAGAACTCCGCTGCACCCAGAATCTTACCTGGTGGGATTTTCCCAGGGTCACGTCAAACCATCTCAAGATGCAGAAGTGTCTTGCCAATCTGCATTCACGAATTGGTTCGTCTTCCTGACCAGACCAAGGTCCCTCGGTCCCAAGGGTCTGTGCGACATTGCCAGGAGTCATCTAACCAGCCCCGGGAGGCAGCAGCCTACAAGCCGGTGATTGAAATAAAATCCTGGTGAGGGCATGATGAGCCCTGTTTTGCAGGGCATAAGACCAGCTTTGAACATAGACCCTGCTGAAAATGGAATGGTGCAGAGCTTCCAAACTGAATTTTCAAAACGGGAGAATGCAGACATTTGTGGGGTAACAAAATCTGGAGAAGGTCTTCCTGGAAAATAACTTCAGAGGAGAGACACTATGAAATGCATCATTGCTCATGTTCAACCCACAAATTCCTCGGCATATAGACTGCCTCTTCAGACACTACTAATACTGGAAGTAATTATTTTCCGTTCATTCTGGATGCAACCATGAACACTGACCCTAATGTCATTGCAAGTACATCAATGCCCTTGAAAGGTCTGTCTCTTTCTGTTGCTTACAAGGGACAGCCGAATATACGTATACTGATTCCTATATTTTTCTGGCCCAAGAACCGTGAGCAAAGGCTTTCCTAACATCACAGCACCAACCCCCCGACGTAGAATTTAAACCAGCTGATCCTGGAATATGCAACTCTAATCCCTGGCTCTCCCAATGAAGACTTCACCACAATCTCAGAAAATTAATCCCCCTAAGGTCTATGGATATTCAAGTGTGAAGACCCTAAACTGGCAAAGCATGAATATCAAACCAGAAGTGGTTCCATAATAACCAACACGTTAATAGAGTTACTGAGAAGAGAAAGCATACCACAAGCATTTGCAAAGTGTCAAATCCGCTGTCTTTCTTGCCATGTTTCTGTGCCCCGCCCACATGCCATATGCCTATTGTCTCTGGTTTCCTCCTTCCGGTGTGAGATCTTGGATAGAGGTGTTTCATTCCTTGCCCTCCAAAGCACAATGCATTCATTCCCAGATCCCCGGAAAACATGAGAGCAGCTCACACCCCGAGTTGTTGTTATTCTTCACCCAATTCTAGGCTGCATCTCTTGAGGAGGTCCATCAAAATTAGCAGGAGTGCATAAAAGGGCTCTATTCTCCTTGACACTGGAGCTCCAATGATATTTTGAGAGTAGGTTGTAAATTCCCCTGACAGTCCTGAATGCTAGCGATAGAGGCTCACATCAATTCTGTCCCAAATCCTAGCATTATTCATCCAGAACTCACAAGCAAGCCACAGCATAGACAAACTGTGAGAGAAACTCCAGGACAAGAGCGGCTGTCTTTTGTGTTCCCCTCTTGGTTTTCCACTTGGCATTTCGGTTCACGTGGAATGTGCTCTAGTGTGGAAGATCCCTTCATATGCAGACGTTATGGGAGTGTGTCCAAATAGCCTGGAGAGAGCCAGGTATAAGTGCGCTTGTCATTTTGCATTTCCTGCCACTGAACCCTGGTGAACAATGCGCAGGGGAGGAAGGTGGTGAAAAATTGCTTGCATAAGCATACTCATGAGTGACTAGTGATCTCTGTCCTAAGGAGAGTAGAGTGAGGTGGTGGAAGTAGTACTGTGAAGGAATGCAGCTGAGTGTGCAGCACTGCTCTCTTGGAGCACATTTGCAAACTGAAAGGTGTCCGTGGAAAAGGTTTGCACGTGAACTTGGTAGTGTTCTCCAGTGTTGATTCATTTTTTGAGGAGAGGAGAAAAGAAAAGTGAGGGTTGAGAGGCTCGGATCCCCGCTGGCTCGTTCGCTTGTAATTGCCATAATCTAACCGTGCTGGGGTCTGCAACCAGGGTCTCCAGCATGGGAGGCAGGCTCCCTAGGGGATGGGCTATTTCACCAGCACAGGAATGACTGCTCTGAGGTACGACACTTGATCACTAACAGTACTAATTGGTGAAAAAGTATGCAGATGAGCAATCATGACCAAGCCGAACAATGCCTAAGGAATGCATAATCCTCTTATTCACGACAATCCCGCAAGGAACTCTTTTGTGTGTCAAAACCCAAGACCAGCGGTGTGCCCTCAGGGACAGATTTCTCCCCTCTTCATTTAGGGAGGAAAACGGATGTAAGTGATCTCTGAACACAAATGTGTAACAGGGATCCAAGGACCTCAGGAGCAGGGGCAGAGGCAGGACTGTGTGGGATTGAGAATAAGCTAAAGAGGTGACTACGAATGGAGACTTTGGGATAATTCACATATGCAACCCTAGCCAATATATTCACAATCTATTGATAATTCCTGGATCCTAGAGCCACAGGAAGATGTTCCTTCTGTGCTGTGCCTTTTTCCCTCAGTGAGGGGTTGCTTCAGCAACTTAGCCGGATGTGGTTGTGAGGTATAACAAGGCAAAGGCAAGTGTTGATGGCTGATGGGGTCTGCGGTCCCAGAAGCGAAACGTGGTGGCAAAAAGACCACATTGTTGATCCAGTTTCCATTTTCTACACCTTATGATTTCAGTTATTACTCTCAAGATTCATTACAGAGGGATTGTGGCTGAAAGTCATATCCTTGATCCTACATTCATTCCGGTGCATTCACTTCCACTCAGAAAAATGCATCAATTGCTTACCAGTTCTCCTGTGATATGAGAAACATTCATGGGAGAAGTCCTCTAATCAAAGGGGAGGGAGCAGGCTCTGGGCAGCTCTGTTGTGAAGGGCATGGGGCCTCTAGACTCCCTTAGGAGAAGGCACTTGGTTGCACTCCCCAGAGGGTTTGTGAAGCCTTGGGCAACATGATCTTTGAAGACTGGCTCACGTGACATGGCGCCTGCACCCTGATTCCACCTGGGTCACAGAGGAGCGGCCCGAGAACACGGTGGCATCACGGATCCCGTGGCAAGCAGAGTAATTGCACTCCTGGCCGCTTCAAGCCCACATTCAAGACAAGCACCGGCTCAGCTGTGAGGATAAGAGGATAGAGGAAGGGAGCGGGTGCCAGGGTCTTGTGTTTTTAAAGAAAGGATTCTATCCTTGTTGACTGGTCAACAGGAAACCAGGTTGTGAGTGGCATGCAGCCCCGTGGGCGATAAATCCCTTCATATCCAGGCAGGACCAGGTTTCCCACTGAAGCCTGACAGCTCGCACTTCCACCCAGGTGCGCTAGGTGGTGTTGTGATCCACTGGCCCCACCATTCATACTGACAGCCAGCACACCTGGTTCTTCTGCAGGCTATGAAACTCCACAGTGTCCGGTGAAACAGACTGGAACCAAAGACTGCCTGAGAAGAAGTGGCTCAACCACCTTACTACAGGAACCAGCGTATTTCCACTCTGACCCCACTCCTCAAGGACTGGGAATGCCTGGCTTTCCTTCAGAGTCAGGAAACTAGCCCAGAGGCCTAGCAGGCACACAGAGACATGGGTGGTGAGCGCTCAGCTCAGTGGAGCATACAGTGCAGCGCCGGGGCTGAAGTGATCATTGAATTGGGACACACCACATTCCATCTGTCGGGTTTCCCCTACTAACGTACAAAGACTGCAAAGGAGACAGCTGGAACATGGGATGTGCGTGCTCCACGTGAAGGTGTTTGACTCCTCTGGTGGCTCATTGAAAAAGCAGGGAGTCATTCACTCAGCATGTTGGATGCAGTAGAGGATGGACCTGACAAGAAAGGAGAGTAGTTCTGTGCTCACTGCAACTGTCAGGCCCCACCTGCTTGGCCGCTACATTAGAACTCCGCTGCACCCAGAATCTTACCTGGTGGGATTTTTCCAGGGTCACGTCAAACCATCTCAAGATGCAGAAGTGTCTTGCCAATCTGCATTCACAAAATGGTTCGTCTTCTTGACCAGACCAATGTCCCTCCGTCCCAAGGGTCTGTGCGACATTGCCAGGAGTCATCTAACCAGCCCCGGGAGGCAGCAGCCTACAAGCCGGTGATTGAAATAAAATCCTGGTGAGGGCATGATGAGCCCTGTTTTGCAGGGCATAAGACCAGCTTTGAACATAGACCCTGCTGAAAATGGAATGGTGCAGAGCTTCCAAACTGAATTTTCAAAATGGGAGAGTAAGGACATTTGGGGCACAAGACAAGCTGGAGGGTGTCATACTGGAAAACAACTTCAGAGGAGAGACACTGTGAAACTCGTCATTGTTCATGGTCAACCCACAAACTCCACGACATATATTCAGCCTCATCATACACTACAAATACAGGAAGTAATTATTGCCTGTTCATTCTGTATGCAACCATGAACACCAACCCTAATTTTGTTGAAAGTACATCAATGCACTTGCAAATTCCTGTCTCATTCTTGTTGCTCCCAAGGGACATCTGAGTATATGTATACTGATTCTTCTATTTTTCTGGCACTAGAAACATGAGCAAAGGCTTTCCTAAAATCACAGCACCTACCCCACAACCTACAATTTAAACCAGCCCATCCTGGGATATGCAACACTAATCCCTGTTTCTCTGAATGAAGAGTGCACACAATCTCAGATATTTATTCCCCAAAGGTCTATGAATATTCAAGTGTGAAGATCCTACATTGGCAAAACCTGAATATCAAAACAGAAATGATTCCATAGTAACAACATTTTAATAGAATTACTGAGAAGGAAAACCGTATCTGAAGCATTTGCAAATTGTCAAATACGTTTTCTTTCTTGACTTCTTTCTTTCTGCCACCCACATGCCATATGCCTAATGTCTCTTATTTCCTTCTTCCGGTGTCAGTTCTTGGGGAGAGAGGTTCTTGTGCCATTCCTTACCCTAAAATCACAATGCATTCACTCCCAGATCACCAGTAAACATGAGAGCAATTCACTACCGGAGTTGTTATGCTTCACCCAAATCTATGCTGTATCTCTTGAGGAAGTCCATCAACATTAACAAGACTCTATAAAAGGGCTCCATTCCTCTTGACACTGGAGCTCCAATGATATTGGGACCGTGGGTTTTAAATCCCCTGTGATCTTCCTGAATGCTACCAATAGAGGCTAACATCAATTCAGCCCCAAATGCTACCATGATTCATCAATAATCACATACAAGCCACTGCAATACAAAAGTGTCAGTGAAAGTCCAGGGACCAGAGTGGCTGTCATTTGTGTTCATCTCTTGGTTTTCCAATTGACATTGAGGTTCATGTGGAAAGTGCTCAGGTGTGGAAGTTCCCTTCATTGGCAGAGGGTATGGGAGTGTGTCCAATAAGCCTGGAGAGTGACAGATACAAGTGCAGTTGTCATTTTGAATTTCCTGCCACCGAAACCTGGTGACAATGCACAGTGGAAGAAGGTGGTGAAGAATTCTTCACATAAGCATACTCATGAGAGACTTGTGATATCTGTCCTAAGGAGAGTAGAGTGAGGTCGTGGAATTAGTATGTTGAAGAAATGCAGGTGAGTGTGCAGCACTGTTATCTTGGAGCACATTTGCAAACTGAAAGTTTTCAGTGGAAATGGGTTGCATGTGAAACTGGTGCTGTTCTCCAGTGTTGATTCATTTTCAGAGGAGAGGAGAAAAGAAAAGAAAGAGGTGAGAGAATGGAAGATTGGGAGAGGAAAAAGAAAAGAAAGATGTGAGAGGATGGAAGACTGGAATCCTCTGAATTGGTCTCCTTTGTTTGTTATTTCCACAATCTAACAGTGCTGGGGACTTGAACCAGGATCTGGAGCATGCGGGGATGGCACTCTACGCGATGGGCTATATCACCAGCACAGGGAGGTATACACTGAGTTACAACACTTGATGATCACTTACAGTCCTGCTTAGTGAAAATGTGTGCAGAAAAGCAATCATGACCAAGAAAAACAGTGCCTAAGGAATTCTTAATTCTCTTGTTCACAAAAATCCAGCAAGGAACTCTTTTGCATGTCAATACCCAAGACCAGCAATGTGTCCTGAGGGAAAGGTTTTTCGCCTATTCCCTTAAGGATGAAAAGGGATATAAGGGATCACTGAGCACAAAATTGTATCAGGGATCCAAGGACAATAGGAGTAGGGGCAGAGGCAGGACTATGTGGGATTGAACATATGCTCAATTGGTGTCTATGAATGGGGATTTTGGGGATCATTCACACATTCAACCCTTGCCATTATATTCACAATTTACTGACACTTTCCTCGATCCTACTTTTTTCTTATTTTTCCTTTGGTCACTTTCTTTTGAAAATTCCTAAACAGCAGAGAGCTGTGCATAATGGACAAGCCAGTTCTGGTGCCCGTCCTGTCAGGAAAGGGTGAGGCAGAAGAAGTTGTTCCTCCTGTACTATGCCTGTTTCCTCAGTCAGGGAGTGCTTCAGCAATTCAGCCAGATGCTGTTGTGAGATAAAAAAAGGAAAGGCAAGTGGTGGTGGCTCACGGAGTCTGGGGTCCCAGAAGCGAAATGTGGTTGCAAAAAGAAAACATTCCTCATCCAATTTCAATTTTTTGCTCATTATGTTTTCAGTTATTACTCTCAAGATTCATTACAGGGAGATCTGGGCTGAAAGTCATATCCTTGATCCTACATTCATTCAGGTGCATTCACTTCCACTCAGCAAAACGCATCAATTGCTTACCAGTTCTCCTGTGACATGAGACCCATTCATGGGAGAACTCCTCCAATCAAAGGGGAGGGAGCAGGCATTGGGCAGCTAGGTTGTGAAGGGCGTGGGGCTTCTAGGCTCCGGTAGGAAAGGGCATTTGGTTGAACTCCCCAGAGGGTTTTTGAAGCCTTGGACAACATGAAATTTGACGACTGGCTCACGTGACATGGCGCCTGCACCCCAGTTTCCAACTGAGGTCACAGAGGAGCGGCCTGAGAGCACAGTGGCATCACGGTTCCCATGGCGACCAGAGACCATTTCAATCTTGGCCCCTTCAAGCCCACATTCAAGACAAGCAGCGGCTCAGCTGTGAGGTTAAGAGGATAGAGGAAGGGAGCAGGGTGCCAGGGTCTTGCATTTTTAAAGAAACGATTCTATCCTTGTTGCCTGGTCAATGAGAAACCAGGCTGTAAGCAGTATGCATCCCTGTTGGCGATAAACCCTCCATGTGCAGGCAGAACAAAGGTTCCAACTGAAGTCTGACAGCTCGCACTTCCACCCAGGTCTGCTTGGTGGCGCTGTGTTTCATTGGTCGCACCATTCATGCTGACAGCCTGCTCACCTGGCTCTGTTGCAGGCTCTTAGCCCCCACAAGGTCCAGTGGAACAGGCTGGGACCGAGGGGAGCCAGAAAGGACGTGGCTCAACACGCTTACCACCGGCACCAGTGGATTTGCCCTCCGACCCCACTCTTCTGGAACTGGGAAAACCCGGGTTTTCTTCAGAGTCAGGAAACTAGCCTGTAGGCCTAGCAGCCACACAGAGTGAATGGTGGTTAGCGCTCAACTCAGTAGAGCATGCAGTGAAATGCCAGGGCTTAAATGATAATTGAATAGGGACACATCACATTCCATCTGTCGGGTTTCCCCTCCTAACCTACAAAGTCTGCAAAGGAGACAGCTGGAACATGGGATGTCTGTGTTCCATGTGAAGGTGTGTGGCTCCTCTGGTGGCTCATGAAGAGAGGAATGAGTCATTTACTCAGCATTTTGGACAGAGGACAGGACGATCCTGACAAGCAAGGAGAATATTCTGTGCTCTCTCCAACTGCCAGGCCCCTCTTGCTTGGCTGCTGCATTTCAACTCGGCTGCATCCAGAAACTTACCTGCTTGGATTTTTCCAGGGGCACATCAAACCACCTCAAGATGCAGATGTCTTGCTAATCTGCATTCACACAATGGTTCATCTTCTTGACCAGTCAAATGCTCCTCTGTTGCAAGGGCCTGTGGGATAATGCCAGGAGTCATCATACCAGCCCCAGGAGGGAGCAGACTTCAACCCTGGGGAATAAAATAACTGCCTGGTGATGGCCTAATGAGCACAGTTTCACAGGGCAGAACACTAGGTTTCAACATCAACCATGCTGAAAGTGTAATGGAGCAAAACTTCCAAGCTGAATATTCGAAAAGGGAGAGTAAGGACATTTGGGGGGCAAGAGATGCTGGAGGGTGTCATGCTGGAAAACAACGTTGGGAAAAAGACACTATGAAACTCGTCATTGTTCATGGTCAACCCACAAAGTCCACATCATATATTCAGTCTCATCATACACTACAAATACAGGAAGTAGTTATTGCGCATTCACTCAGTATGCAACCGTGAACAGTGACCCTAATTATGTTGAAAGTACATCAATGCCCTTGAAAATTCCTGTCTCTTTCTGTTGCTCCCAATGGACAGCCGAATATAGGTATACTGATTTCTATATTTTTCTGGCAAAAGAATTATGAGCAAAGCTTTTCCTACCATCACAGCACCTACCCAAGGACTTACATTTTAAACCAGCTGATCCTGGGATATGCAACACAAATCCCTGGCTGTCTGAATAAAGAGTGCACCTTAATCTCAGAAATGTAATCCCCAAAAGGTCTAGGAATATTCAAGAGTGAAGACCCTACATCGGAAAAACCTGAATATCAAAACAGAAGTGGTTCCATAATAACCAAGATTTTAATAGAATTACTGAGAAGAAAAAGCACACCTCAAGTATCTGCAAACTGTCAAATCCATTTTCTTTCTTGACATGTTTCTATCCACCGCTCACATGCTATATCCCTAATGTCTCTGGTTTCCTTCTTTTGGTGTGAGATCTTGGAAAGCGGTGTTTTGTGTCATTCCTTACCGTTCAAAACCACAATGCATTCATTCCCAGATCCATAGTAAGCATGAGAGCAACTCCCAACCCGAGTTGTTGTTATGCTTCACCCAATTTTAGGCAGCATCTTTAGAGGAGGTCCATCAAAATTAACAAGAGTGCATAAAAGGGCTCCATTCCTCTTGACACTGGAGCTCCAATGATATTGGGGGAGTAGGTTGTAAATCCCCCGTGACAGTCCTGAATGCTAGCAATAGAGGCTCACATCAATTCAGTCCCAAATCCTACCATTATTCATCAAGAAGTCACAATGCAAGCCACTGCATAGTCAACGTCAGAGAAATTCCAGGGACAAGAGCAGGCTGTCTTTTGTGTTCACCTCTTGGTTTTCCACATGACATTGAGGTTCACGTGGAAAGTGCTCAAGTGTGGAAGTCCCCTTCATTGGCAGAGGGTATGGTAGTATGTGCAAAAAGCCTGGAGAGAGCCAGGTATAAGTGCGGTTGTCATTTTGAATTTCCTGCCACCGAAAGCTGGTGAACAATGCGCAGGGGAGGAAGGTGGTGAAGAATTCTTCGCATAAGCATACTCATGAGAGACCCGTGATCTGTGTCCTGAGGAAGGTAGAGTGAGGTCGTGGAATCAGTAATCTGAAGAAATGCAGGTGAGTGTGCAGCAGTGCTCTCTTGGAGCACATTTGCAAGCTGAAATGTGTCAGGGGATATGGGTTGCATGTGAAACTGATACTGATTTCCAGTGTTGATTCATTTTGTGAAGAGAGGAGAAAAAAAGTAAGAGGTGAGAGGATGGAAGGTTGGAGCCTCCGAATCTCCTTTAGTTTGTTTGTAATTTCCATCATGTAACAGTGCTGGGGACTCGAACCTCGGTCTCGAGCATGAGAGGCAGGCACTCTATGTGATGGGCTATATCGCCAGCACAGGAATGGCCTTTCTGAGTTACAGCACTTGATGACTTACAGTCCTACTTTGTGAAAATGTATGCAGGCAAGCAATCATGACCAAGCCAAACAATGCCTAAGGAATGCTTAATCCTCTTGTACACCACAATCCAGTCAGGAACTCTTTTGCATGTCAATGCCCAAGACCAGCAGTGTGTCCTGAGGGATAGATTTTTCCTCTCTTCACTTAAGGAGGAAAACGGATGTAACTGATATCTGAGCACAAATTTGTATCAGGGATCCAAGGATGCCAGGAGCAGGGGCAGAGGCAGGACTATGTGGGATTGAGAATATGTTCAATTGTTGACTAAGAATGGAGATTTTGTG